>NC_136504.1:69906696-70146696 GCF_053919585.1 Euprymna scolopes
GTGACGTAATTCAGTGTGCATGAGACGGACAAATATACTGTTAGGAATGGTAATCCTTGAATATTAGTAAAATAGCAATACGTGTTCAAGAGTTTTAGTAGTGCATGGTGGTTAGCGACACGGACTGACGACCTGGGTATTTCAAGTTCGAATTCATTTCATTGCACAAAAATAACTTTTACTTAGGATGTTGCTTCTTACGGTCCCTTCCGTAAATACACAATGTTTTTCTAGGAGTTCTGACTAGAAAAAATATCGGAGAAACCAATGCTAACAATAGAATTGAGTATGATTCATATGATATGAAAACGATTAATAATCATAATGACAAGATAAGCACTTTTTTGTCTATCCGATCACTACTAGATATGATGTAACAGGTGATAATGAAGGGCAATGGAATGATAATTAGTGGGAGGAGGGAAATATAGAGAAGGAGATATACTGAATACATAAACCTCATGATATTAAAGCTGTGAATTCAATCCCTATGGATTTTTTTTATTCAGCATGCTAAAAAATAAATTTATTGTAATAGTAGACAACAGTTTTCTTTATTTTGTTTTTAACTTAAAAATTATAAAACTTAAAAAATAAGAAATTAGTGCAGTTTGCTTGTCTTGAATACTGGGTTTAGGATTTATTATTATTATTATTATTATTATTATTATTATTATTATTATTATTATTATTATTATTTTCATTACTCACTAGGAATTTTCACTCTCTTTTAGTCTCTACCTCTCTATCTCTTTCGATAATCTTGGAAAATTAATTTTCGTTATTGCGATAGCCATCTCTTTACTGGAATTTGGGTGGCAGTAAGCCTCCCCAAAGTCCAAGTGATGTTCGCACTCATCCAGTAGTTAATGTTTTCTCTTCTCAGGTTTTCCATCCTCCTTAACCCTCCTCATCCATTTGGTGTGGTGCTTGTTGATGCTGACATTTTTGCGGGGAGGGGATAACTTACATACAGTTTTAGTTATCTTTGTTCCTTTTGTTCTACTTGCATTTGTAGCTCATGTGTATTAGTCTCCACATTCAAGGGTTTCCCTTAATATTTCAACCATTTTCATTATTGTTATCCAGTGTATCTTCTCAGCCATCCGTCTGATTCCAATCTTTCCCATTCTTTTTCAAAGCTTCTTTGGGATGTTTACTTGACTTTCTTCATCTTCCACATCCTTTTCAGCTATCTGGCCAGTTCTGTGTATCTGCTCCGCTTCTCCATTGGTCTTCTTGATAACTATTATGACATCCGGTCTTTTTGCTTGGAAAGGGCTATCTGTTTGTATATCCATATCCCATAAGATTTTGTGACTTCCGTTTTCAAGTACTGTTTCCGGTTTGTGCTTGTACCATTGGTCTGGGTGTTAAAGATGCAGTTACCTGCATAATTCCCCATTTGATCGTGTTTATTATTCTTGTATTCGTTTTTCAGCTAGTTTGCTTATTATTTCGTTTATTGTTTCGTCTCTTTGTCCACAGAGTCTGCAGTTGCTTGTTGATCTTTTCTTTGATATGATTGGTTCTGACCACGTTATCGTGTGTGACTATTATTAGGGATTCAGTTTCTTTGTTTAGATTTCCTTTTCGTAGCTATGTCCAAGTTTTTTCATTAATCTCATCTTTTGTCATCCTTATTGTGGCGGCAACCACTTATTTGCATATGCGAATAACATAACACTATAAATGGCAAGCCTAGGTTGGCCTTGGTGTGTCTTACTTAAATGCCACCAGAAGTGACGCCGAAGAGCGTACAGGTCCTCCCACCAAGACTCTCTGACTCGACACCGTCATTTGTACATATTGTAAATATACCTTTTCTTTAATACACTTATTATTGCGTTATCTTGTTGTTTGCGTCTTCATTGTATTTCCTTACTAATTATTGTTCAACCTTGCAACCACAACAGTTGGCGACGAGATATGAAGCGTCAAATATAACAGTTTGACGAAGAACTATTTAAAAAAAAAAAAAGTACAACGCAAAGGTTGACCATTTTTTTAAGGAATGCAAAGTGTTGACGAGCAAACGGATTTTACGCTAAAGAGAAGTTTCAACTCAAGTGAAAAAAAAAAACTCTAACGTGGCAAAAGCGACAATTTACGCCGTTTTCTGGGAATCCGACTTGCAAACGAATGTAAAAGTGAATTTTTGTTTGTCGCTACACGACAAATCTTACTAAAGGACCAACTTGCAAACGAAAAGCGAACTTTGTTCTGTCGCAAAAACGACAGGTCAGACCCGTATTACGAAAAGCAAGGAAGTAACCTACGAAAAAAGTTCACCAGTGGATTCTAATTACTGTTCTCCGTAAACAAAACAACAACTAAAGGACTTCTTAATTAATGTTTTGGTTGACGTCGGTACTAAAAGGAAATACCACAGCTAAAACTAAAATTCAAGGAAAGGATTTTTTTTCTTGAAGTTGTCACTGAATAACGGATAATACAGTAAAACGTCATGGAAAAAAGGTAATCTCAATTTAAGAGGTATTTTAATTACTAAAATACTAGAGAAAAAAAACTCAAAGAACTAAATGTACTGCATACATTTATTCAATTGTGACTCGAAAAAAAAACCAAACTTTTATTTTGTGGAAAGAGTTACTTATTAGTAAGTGCCTAAAAACGGAAAGTCAATTCCATTTCGTGATTCCAGATAAACCTGTTTTATTTATTTTTTTTTTTGCAGCGTGACTCGCAAAAAGAATATATTATTGCAAGCAGCGATATTATTATTGAAAACAGGAGCTTACAGCAATTTGCTTTTTTGTTGTAACCCAAACCGGTGTATATGGTACATGGTACAATATTTTTTTTAACTACACACTAAAAAAATTAAAAAAAAAAAACATGGAAGACTTATCAAAAATTTTCATGCAATTTTTACAAGCACAAGCTACACAAAACGAGCTTTTGTCAACACAAATACAGGCACAGGCTGACCGCGAGGAAAAGAGAGAGGACAGATTATTGAAATGGCAGCAGGAACAAGAAGAAAAGCAGAAAATGGCGCAATTAAAGCAGAAAAAACTGCAATTGGAACAGGAAGAAAGACAAGAGGAACGTTTTGCTAAAACACTGGAACTACTAAAGAGTAATCGAGAAAACGTCGAAAGTGTTAATTTCTCCCATACAACTATTTTTAATAGCATGGACACATTTCATTATGTGCCTGAGGAAGAGAAGAATTTTGAAGTATACTACACAAGATACGAGGATGTTTTTCAACTGGACTGTAAAAATTTGCCAAATAGTCAGAAAGTGAGCCTCTTACTCAGAAAATTGGGTACATCAGAACACAGCAAATTCGTAGATTACATATTACCTAAAAAAACTGTGGAATTAGAGTTCATGGAAGCTGTAAAATTACTAAAAGAATTATTTAATCCAAATATATCTCTTTTTCATAAAAGATGGCTGTGCATGAATCTAAGAAAGATGGACAACCAAGATTATTTGACATACGCATCTGTTGTCAATAAAAACTGCGATAATTTTAAGCTTGCAGAACTAACGGTAGAAGATTTTAAATGTCTAATCTTCGCTCAAGGGTTAGTTTCCACAAAATATGCAGAAATACGCAGACGAGTATTGTCTAAGCTGGAATCTGAGCAAGATTTAACCCTCCAGAAACTAGCAGAGGACTGTGAAAGGGCCATTACACTAAAAAAGGATTTAAAAAATATAGAAGAATCCGGAGTGGCATATGTAAGAAAAGTTAGAAAACCATACGCACCAACCAAGAACTTTACAAAGAAAAGCAATGGAACGGGATATTCCAAAGATAATAACCATAAATATAGTACACAATATAACAAGCCTCTTCCTAGATATAACTGTAAGAGATGTGCAGAAAAGCATTGGGAATCAGATTGTCCTTATAAGAAGAAAAAAATGCTACATTTGTAAGAAGGTGGGACACAAAAGCGATTGCTGCAGATATAAAGATTACACCAGAAAGAGAGTACAACAAACAAAATCAAATACAAAACTAGACAAAGATCGGCGAAAATACGTAAAAGTGGAAATATTTAAAACATCAATAAAGTTACAACTCGACTCCGGCTCCGATGTTTCTATAATAAACCTGAATAAGTGGAAAAAGTTGGGAAAACCGGCTATGATGAAAACTAGTAAAGCAGCCCGGACGGTAACTGGTGGGAGTATAAAATTTGAAGGAGAAGTCGTCCTCCCGATAAAATTGAAAGGGATTTCGAAGAAATTAAAAATATTCGTACTAAAAAATAGTGAAAATCTGTTTGGAATAGATTTAAGTGAGAAATTCGGACTATGGGATAAGCCAATCAATACATTCTGTAAAAAATTAGAATGTTCTTCTCCAACAACAGTAAATATAAAAGACGATTTAAAAGAATTATTTCCTGAGGCATTCACGACTAACTTAGGTCGCTGCAATAAATTCAAGGCCTCGTTTAGAACTTAAAGAAAACGCCAGCCCAATTTTTAGAAAAAAGCGAAATGTTCCGTTCGCTGGGTTGGAAAAGATTGATAAAGAATTAAATAGATTGGAACAGACAGGAATACTATCAAAAATAGAACACAGCGAGTGGGCAGCCCCCACCGTATACGTAAAGAAAAAGAATGACGAAGTTAGAGTGTGCGCAGACTTTTCGACCGGGGTCAACTCCCCTATTAAAAGATCACCATTACCCCCTACCAAGCCCAGAGGAAATATTCACGAAGTTGAATGCGGGTAATATCTTCTCCAAGATAGACTTGAGCGACGCGTATTTGCAAATACCGGTCGAGGAGAATTGCTAAAAAATACTATGCATCAATACGCATAAGGGATTATACAAATACAACCGATTGCCTTTTGGCATCAAAGTAGCGCCTGCCATCTTTCAGCAAGCGATGGACACCATGCTAAATGGTATTGAGTGCGCATGTGCATACCTGGACGACATTGTTGTCAGGAGCAAATCCCTAGAAGAACATAAGGAACATTTGAAACAAGTATTTACTCGAATACAAGAATTCGGCTTTAAAGTAAAAGAAAGTAAATGTGACTTTTGTATGAGCGAGATTAAGTATCTTGGACACATAATAAGCAAATATGGATGACGTCCAGACCCGGACAGATCTGCGGCAATAAAAAATATGCCAGCACCCGATAATGTAACAAACTTGCAGAGTTTCTTAGGACTCACAAATTATTACTAATCTTTTATTGAAGGAATGCATAACTTGCGAGCCCCCTTAAATAATCTGCTTAAAAAGGATACACCGTGGAACTGGACGCAAGAATGTCAAACCGCTTTTGACAAAATAAAGAGCGCACTAACATCCGAATTATTCTTAACGCACTTTGACACAAACTTAAAAATAGTCGTCGCTAGTGACGCTAGCTCCTACGGCTTAGGAGCATGCATTCAACATATTATGCCGGATGGGTCTAGAAAAACAATAGCGCACGCTTCGAGAACGCTGATACCAGCCGAAAGGGCATATTCACAAATCGAAAAAGAAGCGTTGAGCATAATCTTTGCCGTGACTAAATTTCACCGATATTTATATGGTAGACAATTCATACTTGAAACCGACCATAAACCGTTAGTCACGATTTATGGATAAAAAAAAGGATTGCCGGTATACACCGCAAATAGATTGCTGCGCTGGGGTACAATACTACTTAATTACGATTTCCAGCTACAACATCTAGCATCAAAAAAGATTTGCCATGCGGATGGACTGTCAAGACTGATACCACAGAAACACAATCTGGAAGAATCAGTCATTGCAGCAATTCGGACAAATGTTGAAGTAAAAAATATGGTAGCAAACATCATTAAGGAACTACCCGTAACTTTGTCGGACATTAAAAGGGAAGCCGAGAAAGACGAATATATAAAGGACATAAAAGAGAAAATTATAACGGACACAAAGGTGCAGGAAGTTTTCTCCATATGTGACGATGTGTTACTGTACAGCGAGAGAGTGGTAATACCCAAAACATTGCAGAATAGGATGTTAAGAGATTTCCACACAGGACATCCGGGGATAAATGGAATGAAGTCGTTAATGAGAAGCTACGTGTACTGGCGTAACATGGACACTGACATAGCGACAACAATTGATAAATGTAAAGGATGCCAGTTAGCGGCAAAATCTCCACCTACAGTACACAAACCTTGGCCGAAAACCGACCAACCATGGTTGAGAATCCACATGGACTTCGCTGGTCCAGTAGGTGAAAATTATTATTTAATTGTAGTGGATAGTTTCACAAAATGGCCGGAGGTAATGCGTTGCAGGAATCCAACAACGAACAACTCAATAGGGTTCCTACACGAGTTGGTTGCAAGATTCGGTGTACCAGACACACTGGTCACTGACAACGGAACGCAGTTCACATCCGCAGAGTTTAAGGAATTTTGCGACACGTTCCGAGTGAAGCACATCACGACTCCGCCGTATCATCCAAGGTCGAACGGCCTCGCGGAAAGGTTCGTGGACACGCTAAAACGAGCGTTAAAGAAATCCATTGGAACACCAACAGAAAAAGCTTTGCAACAATTCTTGCAAGTATATAGGATTACACCACATCCTAGTACACCATCAAACATATCACCAGCTGATCTAATGTTTGCCAGAAAGGTAAAATCAGCGTTTGACAAACTATTGCCAAGGCAGGCAATTATCCGAAACACTACACACACGAGAAGAAAGAAATATAACTCGGGAGATCGAGTATATTTTAAGTGCTACAGAAATAACAAATCTTACTGGGAATGTGGAGTAGTGGATAAACGCATTGGTGATTGTACATACATGATTAAAGGTCCACAGAATATACATAAAAGGCACCTAAATCAGATAAAAAAAACGTCATATCCAAGATGATGATGATACGACAACAGTCGAAGAGGAGGACACCATAGATATCATATACGAATCTTTTAATTTGGAACCGCCTCAAAATGCACCTGAACCCCGAAGATCAGGTAGGAAAAGAAAAGTGAATGAACCATTAATGGTAAACCCAAAAAGAAAAAGATATTGAAATCTGTGTGACTTCAAATCTTGGGAGGGGGGTGTTGTGGTGGCAACCACTTATTTGCATATGCGAATAACATAACACTATAAATGGCAAACCTCGGTTGGCCTTGGTGTGTCTTACTCAAATGCCACCAGAAGTGACGCCGAAGAGCGTACATGTCCTCCCACCAAGACTCTCTGACTCGACACCGTCATTTGTACATATTGTAAATATACCTTTTCTTTAATACACTTATTATTGCGTTATCTTGTTGTTTGCGTCTTCATTGTATTTCCTTACTAATTATTGTTCAACCTTGCAACCACAACATTTATGAATTTTTCGTGTATCTATTTCTCCCCCATTTTTTCTTTTCTCGTCTTATTCCTTGACTCTCTGTTTTCTGTCTTGTTCATTTTCTCAGTGTGTCTTGCTCTGGTAATTACCCTTTTAATGTTCTACATTATGTATTTTTAATTATTTTTTTCGTGTCATTCACATAGTCTTCTATACAAACCAATACTCTTCCTCCGTTTTTTGTTTCCATATAGAGTCGGTCAACATTGTCCTTTGGATGCATTGTGCATGATCATAAGTTTCCTGGTCTTCTTCTAAATTAGATTGGTTGAATATGTGATAGCTGAATCGATAGCATAGAATCAGCTTTGCTGAGTGCAAATCTTATCGGATCTATATTGGCTTATTTACTAATCATCAATAATGTTAGCAATTAGTAAATTAAAATAACAACCTGTGTTCAATTAATTGTTTACAGTAGGTTTTGTATTTCAGAATTAAATAACCCAAAAAGAAGTTTTCACCATAAAAAAGAAAAATATTAAAGTATGAGATGGAAAAATAAAGCATTCATTCTTTTGTTTGTCAAACAAAAATGTTTTCTATGAATTTTCTTATGCTCTCTTCTTTAATATTCAATCTATCTCAAGAAATGTACTCAACTGATCTAAAGAAGAGCAGGCCACATAATCATGTCTTCCAATGCAATTAGGAAAAATGTCAACCAATCTTAATCTTTGTAATGAGTTGGAAATATTGAATTTTGTATTAAATTTGATTAACTGAAAAATCTTCAATAATTGTGTTTAATTTTAACTTTATTCAAATTTAGTTTTTAATAAGTTGACTTCAAAGTTCGCCCAGACTTCTTCATAAATCGAAGACATTTTCTTACAAACAATTTCTTTACCTTTATTTACTTTATTTCCATAACTTGAAATATTGAAACTGAAACTATTAACCTTTCAGTGAAGTTTCTCTTTTTTCCGTTCACAATTTTTTCTCTCTTAGTTCATCCGTTCATCAATAACCAACCAGAAAACCTACTCGTGCAAACTTCTGATAGGTATATAGAGAATGGGATGTGAAATCTATTTATCAGCTTGCTCCCAAGTTATCGAACTTACTCAGAAGTTTCCTTTCAAAACGTCATTTAAAAAAATTTTATCAAATAACATTTATGTTCCCTGTTCAAAAAGTCATTTGAAGATTTTAATATGTCGTTATTTTGCTCAACTTGGAAAAGTTCACATTCCAAATCAGATGACTGTTTATCTACATGCTTATCTTGGGTTTATTTAAGTTGGGGTATCATGTTTCGGAACAATTAGATCGTTTTATCAATATTTGGCAAAATGGTTTGTGTGGATGCTAATTGGCTGGGAGGCTGAGATTCAATCTTTTGTCGAGTCATAATGAAGATTAAAAAAAATGCTACCTTTCAGCATTATAAGGTGACGATTAAGGGTAAGCAGAGCAATCCATGGAAAAACTTGCAATCTCTCTTATATCTTGTAGTGATAGCTAATGAAAAGGTAGCCTTTGGGTTGCCTTCAACTGCGGTCAATCCATTTTTATACAGAAAATAGTCAAAAGTGAAACAATATAGAAACTGATACTCTTCATGTTTAAAATTCACACAAAACAAATAATGATAATTTTTATCCACTTTTAAGCCTTCTGCCATACACACACGTAAGATGAGAAGTAGCATTAGTTAAAATAGTAAAAGATTATGGCTAGGGCTAGGAGTAAGGATAGGAGGCAGGAAAATTCACTAAACAAAATATAAAACTTTAAATGCGTTTTCTCTCACTTTATCTATCTCTCCCTGTCTATATATCTATCTCTCGTTCTACTTCTTTTTCCTTCTTTATTCATTCAATTGACAGATCAAAGCTGCTCCTTTGGCCACCCAATAATCTTGCATGTTTGTTGATGGGAGTTCAACGCTGATGATAAAATTGGTGGAGTGACCTGAAAATAAACAGGATATGAAATAGAATAAGAAGGATCAAATATTATTAATATCTGCCGATTCAGTTTGCATATTCATTGCAGAAAAACGATTTATTGTTAAAAAATTATATTACATCTTTAAGTACATCTTCATATTTGATAATTATAAATAAGAAATTCAGACACGATACTATAGGATGTGTTATTTTTTTAAAGAAGTATAAAAAAATCTTCAATCTATCAGATATCTATTAAAGTTAGCTTATTTGAAATTTAAAACATAACATGATTTTATTTTGATGTCATTATTTAAAAAGAATTCGTGTTAGTGGTAAGAGAGAATTAAGTAATTTTTTAAATAAATTGTAGCAAAGTACGTTATTATATTGACAATAACATGGTACAAGAATAACAAACGAAAATTAGATAGTCAGAAGAAAAAATTTCTGTTTAGGTCCGACTTTTACTTTCAGCTAACTTTTCTTTATGCATTAGATATATAATTTTAGTCACACAAAATATATACGTCCACATAGTAGTTATATAGCACCAAAGTTTACCATTCGATGTCCAAAATCAAAATGCGTAAACTCGCTCGTGCGCACATCGTTTGTGCATACACTATCCTGAATGAAAACAAATAATTATATTTTGGAACAATAAAGTACTTTCTAAATTTATTCGAAATGGTCTTTCTAGGAATCATTTCAGTTTTTTAAACTGTCAGATTTTTCTTCAATAAATCGAAATCCACGGACCGGCGTTCTCAGCGCCTCTCAGTCGGGCTTTGAGCTTGCTGACATGTCAACTCATGCATACTCATACTTACAAAGCGCGACATACACGCACACACACACACACACACACACGCACACACACACACACACACACACACACACACAAATTGCGCTTGAATCCCTTTATTGTCGTCTGCTTATTTCAAACCAACTTATTCACTAAAATATTCGGTAAAATCCATTGAAAGCGGTCGGTGGTTCTATGAGAAAATAAAGCTGTGTACGCATTATAAATGTTTCTTTTCTGTGTCTTACGTTATACATTAGTACATTAGGGGTCATTTCGAGTTAAAAGTTTATTTACTGCATTCATCTGGACTAGAGAAAATCATGATTTAAATGTGTATGTCTCGTCTAAATAAATACCGATAATTATCTGATATGGCCGACCAGACGGGTGATCAAAAAGTCAGATCGAGCGTTCCGCGTACCGGAAAACGAAATGAGACTAACGAAATGAGCCAAATCGAAATTGAATTTTATTTACGTTTGAATAAAAAACAGTCGAGTTATTTTTTTTTATTATTCAAGAACCCCCCCCCCCCCAAAAAAAAAAAAAACGGGCAAAAAAAATCACGGCCAAAAGAAAAATTATCCACCAAGAAAATAAAACATAACAAATTAATCTGAAAAGCGCAAAGTTCAAGCAAAAAAAAAAAAAGAAAAAAAGGCCAATTGTCAATTTGATCTCATTTCGTTTTCCGGTACGCTCGATCTGACTCTTTGATCACCCGTCTGGTCGGCCATATCAGAGAATTATCGTTAGTTATTTAGACGAGACATACACATTTAAATCATGATTTTCTATAGTCCAGATGAGTGCAGTAAATAAACTTTTAACTCGAAATGACCCCTAATGTACTAATGTATAACGTAAGACACAGAAAAGAAACATTTATAATGCGTACACAGCTTTATTTTCTCATAGAACCACCGACCGCTTTCAATGGATTTTACCAAATATTACTCACCGAATTTTCTTTCTAATATGAAAAAAGATGAACATTGACTCTTATAAACAAATCTTAATGAAATATAATTTATATAATTGAACGGAGAAGTTTTGATTATAATTTTCTGACCCGCGTAACAATTGATCCTTAATCTATCCATTCTGGTTTCGTCGATACCTCAACTAATAAATCCCCGTTGTTTTACAAGAATTTAAAAATATTCACAAACGTTCTATATTTTTCTGTTACTGTAAACTTCTATTTTAAACATGTATAAAATATCTCTTTAGTGAATGTATGCCTTCTGAACGCATTATTTTTTTTTGTTTGTCATGTAACAAGTATCCCACTTTCTCACATTTTATTTTAAACCTGAAAACCATTTGCCCTGAAACCGACTCATCCCAAAAATACTTTGCCCAAATGAAAATCCCTAAATAAACCATCTCCTAAAGTTATTTCTGTAAGTAGATTTATATATTTATTCATTTATTTATTTATATATTTTTTTTTACTTTGTTTTATCTATTTATTCTATTTGTTCATTTTTCTTCTTTGTTTTCGATATAAGCAGCGCAACGAATATGTTAGACGCAACCTTTGAGCACGACATATGAAACGCGAAGCCGTTGCTTAAAACAGGAAGCGCTAAATTATTAAACGTCCTGTTTTTGTTTTTTTTTTATTATATGGAGCAGTTCATTTAAATGCAATGCAAACAATGGGGCTTCACATCAGTGAGGGGATAGATACGCAAAAAAACATCGAAAGGAAGGCCCCGAAACGATACGTATTCTCTCCTAATGACCCAACATTATCTGATGGCCGAAATGAAATATCCGTAACTGAAAAAAGACGATAAATACGATTATATACAAGTCTAAGCGAATTGACTAACAAAAATGAAATCTCTGAAACGACCCTTATTCTCTCTTGATGACCCGGCATTAACTGGAGAAAATGAAATACTTTACAGGTGAAAACAGCTGAAAAATATAATTATATACAAGTCTATAAGGTAAGCTACTTCTTTCAAAACACAATATCTTTGTTGTCTACTTGCTTCATGGCGAGTTATTTAAATTATAATAATTCTGAGCAGTTACTTTATCAAAAATGTATTTCATGATAAAAAATGGAATGAATAGGAAAACTTTATGAGAAACTAGACATTTTAAAATTCATAAAACGTTCATTATTTTGTTTCAACGTACAAGTTGGTCCATGTTTTCTTTTTTTAAAGTTTACGTATGTACATTCATCTCATTGAAAATTACCGTTAAGAGCAAATGATTAGTTCAGTTAAAATAGTTTCGTTTTTTTATAAAAAGTTTTTATAAAAGTTTCATTGCAAACTCATATCCTTCTCAGTGTACTTATATTAAAAATGTTAAAGACACTGAAGTCAGAGTTCGTGTGTACTTTTTTTTAATTTGAAATTATTGATTTAAAAAAGGTGACCAAATATGTTGAATAAGTAACTGATCGGCCAATCAAAACGCCGATTTATATAAAAAAAAAAAAATGCAGCAGATAGTTTGACAGACAGCAATTTTTATAGTTATGTGTCTATGCATTTATTCTGAACATTTTAAAATGTTATTTCAAAATGAAACATGATAGACCGACGAAGCTTCTCACAACGATATAAGGTTATCTTAAAAACATCAAATCAATTTTACTGACAGCCGCGTTCTGTAATAACATTAAGCTTATTTTTCCTTTACTACATGTAATTCATTTCTTATTGGTCTCTTTTAAAATCGTCAAGAATATGAAATAGCAATCGATTACCATTCTACTTCTCACAGTTATCGCCTATCAAGAAGACGTAGCAGCCTTAATTGCAAACCACTTGATTTCGAATGCATATCGAAAGTGAAAACATTAACAATTTGATTATATCCTAAATATAATTCAATATAATTCAATGGTATTTGGTTCATTCAATCATTCACAAATTAATGAAATATTCTACTTGTCATTTCCTGAACTTACTTGTTGCACACCTAATGTTAAAAGCAGATGGAATAAATGTTCAGAAAACACTCACCACTACTAACGGAAGCACTACTGCTGTCAATCAATGAAAGAGTCTATCAGATATGTGTGTACAGTGTGGTGATATAAAGAACGATGATATATAGAACTGAATGCATTGTGTTGAAAGAAATGATTTGAGAATGATGCGATGCATGTGTAATGTGTGTTTGAAAGATTAACTTAGATTTGATGATTTCATAGGGAAATTAAACCTGAAGATGTGTACAAAACATACTTTGTTGGTATGCAACGTTGTACACCCATTATTAACGGTATCGCTATATTTTTACGGACCCAGCATGTTGTAGACTCTGTCGCAATGAAACGGAAGGAAAAAACTGACAGCCTTTAAAATAGACCTTAAACCTATGTTGCTGCTGCTACTTCTACTGCTGGTGATGGTGATAGTGAGGGTAATGTCATCATTATCATCAGCAGCACGACGACGACGACGACGACGACGACGACGACGACGACGACGATGATGATGATGATGATGATGATTATGATGATGATTCTAAACTCTGAGTCTGATTTTTTATTGTCTACTTTTTTTACTTCTTTATGTAAGTAAGGAGTACCTGTTGTTGTGTTTTCGTCATGCTGATCATCTGCTATTTTAAATGCTGGTTGCACAATGATCGGCTGTTTCTCTTTGGAAATAAATATGAAACAGAAAATGGTTGAAAGTTTTCAGATATCTTATGATACCTCTATTGATTATAAGGGGCGTCATAAGGTGGGAATTGGTCCCTAATTCAAAGTAGCCCTTTACGTCTCAGTGGTAATGTGCTTTGTTTAAAGTGCATATAAGTAAAAGAAAACTTTTTTTATACAAAAAATATCAATGTCAAAATGGTTTGCCCAAAAATTCGCATCTTTCTATTTGCGTTGAAAATGCTTGTCTTACCCGTGGTTGATAATGTTCCCGCCCTTAGGGCAGTCTTATAAAGTGGACAGCAATAGGCTTCAACATTTTGTTGTAGATCCATTTCTGGTTCCATGTGCAATATGGGTAAAATATAATTTGTTTCTCCTGATTTGGCATCGGTGACCATCATATTCACATTATCCCATTGGAAGCCATCCATAAATAATCCATGAACAAAAACGCCATCTTTTGGAGCATCTAACTAAAAACGAAATGGAATGAAGTTGGTAATCAGAAAGACATTAGAATTCGTAAAATAGGGACAAAAATGAATTCGTTTGAGTATGATAATTCTATCCATGGAAAGTCAGCTATGTTCATGTTTATATATGTGCATGTAAACTAATTAACCGATCATTTTGAACACATTTTTTAGGCGTAAGGGGGATAAATGTGGGTTATATTTAGTTTAATTCAGTTTAAAATAAAAGGGATAAAAGGGTATGTTGAGCATTTTTACTTTCTTTTTTTACGTCTTTATTTTTTAATTATTTTTATATGCAATTTTTAATGAAACTTATTCAGGATGTCCAGATAAAATTTTTAATGAAACTTATTCAGGATGTCCAGATAAAAATTTTTAATGAAACTTATTCAGGATGTCCAGATAAAATTTTTAATGAAACTTATTCAGGATGTCCAGATAAAATTTTTAATGAAACTTATTCAAGATGTCCAGATAAAATTTTTAATGAAACTTATTCAGGATGTCCAGATAAAATTTTTAATGAAACTTATTCAAGATGTCCAGATAAAATTTTTAATGAAACTTATTCAGGATGTCCAGATAAAAATTTTTAATGAAACTTATTCAAGATGTCCAGATAAAATTTTTAATGAAACTTATTCAAGATGTCCAGATAAAA
This sequence comes from Euprymna scolopes, assembly GCF_053919585.1. Classification (NCBI taxonomy): domain Eukaryota; kingdom Metazoa; phylum Mollusca; class Cephalopoda; order Sepiida; family Sepiolidae; genus Euprymna; species Euprymna scolopes. Next base: position 69,921,552 of record NC_136504.1, read on the forward strand.
TTTTTAATGAAACTTATTCAAGATGTCCAGATAAAATTTTTAATGAACCTTATTCAGGATGTCCAGATAAAATTTTTAATGAAACTTATTCAAGATGTCCAGATAAAATTTTTAATGCAACTTATTCAAGATGTCCAGATAAAATTTTTAATGAAACTTATTCAAGATGTCCAGATAAAATTTTTAATGAAACTTATTCAGGATGTCCAGATAAAAATTTTAATGAACCTTATTCAGGATGTCCAGATAAAAATTTTAATGAAACTTATTCAAGATGTCCAGATAAAATTTTTAATGAAACTTATTCAGGATGTCCAGATAAAATTTTTAATGAAACTTATTCAAGATGTCCAGATAAAATTTTTAATGAAACTTATTCAAGATGTCCAGATAAAATTTTTAATGAAACTTATTCAGGATGTCCAGATAAAATTTTTAATGAAACTTATTCAAGATGTCCAGATAAAATTTTTAATGAAACTTATTCAGGATGTCCAGATAAAAATTTTTAATGAAACTTATTCAAGATGTCCAGATAAAATTTTTAATGAAACTTATTAAGGATGTCCAGATAAAATTTTTAATGAAACTTATTCAAGATGTCCAGATAAAATTTTTAATGAAACTTATTCAGGATGTCCAGATAAAAATTTTAATGAACCTTATTCAAGATGTCCAGATAAAATTTTTAATGAAACTTATTCAAGATGTCCAGATAAAATTTTTAATGAAACTTATTCAGGATGTCCAGATAAAATTTTTAATGAAACTTATTCAAGATGTCCAGATAAAATTTTTAATGAAACTTATTCAGGATGTCCAGATAAAAATTTTAATGAACCTTATTCAGGATGTCCAGATAAAATTTTTAATGAAACTTATTCAGGATGTCCAGATAAAATTTTTAATGAAACTTATTCAAGATGTCCAGATAAAATTTTTAATGAACCTTATTCAGGATGTCCAGATAAAATTTTTAATGAAACTTATTCAAGATGTCCAGATAAAATTTTTAATGAAACTTATTCAGGATGTCCAGATAAAATTTTTAATGAAACTTATTCAGGATGTCCAGATAAAATTTTTAAGTAAACTTATTCAGGATGTCCAGATAAAATTTTTAATGAAACTTATTCAAGATGTCCAGATAAAATTTTTAATGAAACTTATTCAGGATGTCCAGATAAAATTTTTAATGAAACTTATTCAAGATGTCCAGATAAAATTTTTAATGAAACTTATTCAGGATGTCCAGATAAAAATTTTTAATGAAACTTATTCAAGATGTCCAGATAAAATTTTTAATGAAACTTATTCAAGATGTCCAGATAAAATTTTTAATGAAACTTATTCAAGATGTCCAGATAAAATTTTTAATGAACCTTATTCAGGATGTCCAGATAAAATTTTTAATGAAACTTATTCAAGATGTCCAGATAAAATTTTTAATGCAACTTATTCAAGATGTCCAGATAAAATTTTTAATGAAACTTATTCAGGATGTCCAGATAAAATTTTTAATGAAACTTATTCAGGATGTCCAGATAAAATTTTTAATGAAACTTATTCAAGATGTCCAGATAAAATTTTTAATGAAACTTATTCAGGATGTCCAGATAAAATTTTCAAACTTTTCTTGGGTTCATTTTAGCCATTTGTTTTCATATCAGTTAATTCTACTTACTTTTTTGTCGAGTTCGGTTTTTTGTCCAAAACTTAAGTTTGCCATTGATTTGATGTATTCTGTCTGCTCACAGAAGGAAGGCAGGACGTGAAAGCGAAAAGCTAAGCGATCAATTGGTAAGTTGTATTTTCGTGAGTGGTTTTGTAAGATGCCTGTCAAAAAACCTACAAAGAAAGAAATGAATAAAAATGTCGACAGAAACTATGCATATAATTTCACATCATAAACCTGTCCTAAACAAAGGTGGTTGTTTTGTCATGGCATATCAATCATCTCTTTTATTTATGGGTTATTCACAAGTGTGTTATTCACAAGTGTGTTAGTATACCGATCTAATCGTGTTATTGCTAATTCTATAGTTTGCTTATTGAAAGATAGCATTCTTATTAAAAGAAGACTGGTTTGATTTCACTGATTTTATTTAGTTTAGAAAAAGAAGTTCGTTCTGAATAAAATACAACTATCATCAGTCATTGTTACTCCTTCATTTTGTTTTCCCGGAAGTTTCAATTTCTCTTTTTTCTCTTTTTCTTTCTGATAAAGGGACTTCTGGGAAATTTGGTGTGTTTTTTTTTGTTGTTGTTGTTGTTGTTGGTTTTGCGTTTTTTTTTTTTTGGGGGGGGGGGCTTGTTTAATCTTGTACCCCCCCACACACACACACACACGCACCGTATAATGAAATGACTCATTTTGTTAAAAGTTTCTGTCTTTCAAGTTTTAAATATCTTAAAATATTTATTCATAATATAGATTTTTTCGTTTTTATTTTAATGTTTGTCAGTTGTCAGATCTGAAAGTTTGTTCATATAGACTTGCTTACTGTATAGGATTAATTGAACATATTAGTATTCACTTACACATATCGGACGGCAGGGATTGTAAGTTCGTACCTTTTTTTTTTTTAACGGTACGAACTTACAATGTTAAATATCGGTGGATGTTTTTGCTAGTACAAATATTAAGTAAATATGTTCCGTTTAGTTGGTCTTACATAACATAGTAAACAGGATATGAAGTAGACAAGGAGACACGAATAGGTTATGGTGGTGATCTTTAAGGAAATAAATATGTTTTTCGTGAGAATAGAAAACTTAGGTACAAGTGGCGTCCGAGAGTCAAATGAAAGAGTGGTGGTTGTCATCGGGAGAGGCTAAATATAAGCTTGGAGAGACAAGATGTGTTTTAAGATGCAATTAAAATAAATGATTGATTTTATTTCTCTTGTTTTGTTTCCGTTTGACTTGCAGACAATCAACACGTTGATAAATAATTCTCCAAAAGATATTGTGTCATATAAATAATGCTATAAACATAAAGTGGCTTCAATTTTATAAGTGTAAGGAGGTAAAATACTACGTCAAGGTAAAAAGCAAACCTAGCAAATCTATAAGTGATAGATGAATCGATTCCGAAATTTCTATTATAAGAAACATCGCTGATGGAATATGAGAACTAAAAGATAAAATAAGTGAAGCGAGAATTACAAAATTAAACCAATTCTTCACTTTCTATTCTCTTTAAATTACAACTACGAAATTGTTCACAGTTTGATAAACTCAAGCTAACACATGCACATATAGAACGCCGACTGGCAAACAGAAATGATATCAGTATGAACTGTTTGTTATTGGTAAATGACTGATCAATCAGTGTATCATCACTATGCAACATTCGTGCATAACTGAACACAACGAATCCAATAGATTTGAAACGCAGCATGACTGATTCCATAATCTGTGAGAATATCCATTAAAGTTTGGGAATTTTTCAGATGGAGATGGATAATTTGCATTATTTATTAGTAGTCTAAATAAGAAAACATACTATTATTCATAAAATAATATCAAGTATAAAATAGGACAATCATATTAACAAAAGAATATCAAGTATAAAATAGGACAATATGTAAAAAAGAAAGCATTTAAAAAAGACATTAATATGTAAAAAAAGACATTAATATGTAAAAAAAGACATTAATATGCAAAAAAAGACATCAACATGTAAAAAAGGCATTAACATGAAAAGAAGATGTAAATAAGACATTAACTTGTAAAAAAGACATTCACTTGTAAAAAAGACATTAACTTGTAAAAAAAACATTCACTTGTAAAAAAGACATTAACTTGTAAAAAAGACATTAACATGTAAAAAAGGGCACTAACATGTAAAAAGACATTACCATGTAAAAAAGACATTAATATGTAAAAAAGACATTAATATATAAAAAATCATTAACATTTAAAAAAAAACATTAACATGTAAAAAGACATCAACATGTAAAAAGACATCAACATGTAAAAAGGCCATTAACATGTAAAAAATGACATTAACATGTAAAACATATTGACATGTAAAAACATTACCATGTAAAACACACATTAACATGTAAAAAATAACATTAACATTTAAAAAACATTGACATGTAAAAAACATTACCACGTAAAAAAGACGTTAACATGTAAAAAAAAATGGCATTAACGTGTAAATAACGACTTTAACGTATGAAACCGATATTAACATGTAAAAAGATATTAACATGTACAAAAGACATTAACATGTAAAAAAACGACATTAACATGTAAAAAGGCATTAACATGTAAAAAACGATATTAACGTGTAAAAAATGACATTATCATGTAAAGACCGACATTATCATGTAAATACCGACATTAACATGTAAAAACAAACGACATTAACATGTAGAAAAGACATTAACATGTAAAAAACGACATTAATGTGTAAAAAATGACATGAGTATGTAAAAAGGCATTAACGTAAAAAAAAAACATTAACATGTAAAAAAACATTAACATGTAAAAAAACATTAACATGATAAAAACGACAATATGTAAAAAAGATATTAACATGTAAAAAACATTAACATGTAAAAAAAACATTAGCATGTAAAAACACATATATATGTAAAAAAACAGTTACATATAAAAAAAACATTAACATGTAAAAAAGACATTGACATATAAAAGAAGAAATGTATAAAAAAAAACAACATTAACATGTAAAAAAAGAATTATTCTATCCACTTTTATCGAGGTACCTTCTTTGGATTTAAATGTATAAAAATGTGGAGGAATTTAGTAAGAGTCTGCGAAGAATTGGATAAACTATGAAACTGCAGTGAAATGTTAAGATCAGTCAAATCCATTATTTATTAATTGTTGTTATAAATCTTACTTCTGGAAAGGTATTTAACTCTTTATATTTATAAAGTCTGCTTAGCTCGGCTCGATTCCGATTTAAAAAATTTGATTTTCATATTACCAAACAGAAATGTATCATTTCTATATTTTTTTTTTTTTGCGTTTTTTTTTTTTTTTTACAAAGGAGTCATCACTTATCACGGCCTGGAGGCCACTCGAGAGTAAGGGTTATTGAGTGTACAGTAGTCAATGGGATAATATCGTAGTAATCGTTAGTAGACGTATATTATAATTTATTATATAAACTGACTTTTCTTGAAAATTCAAACATATTTTAGTTTTTCTCAAGAATTCCTCTTGGTTATCTCCACAATGATAATATCTTATATGTTGAACGTGCTCCCAGTTGAACGTGCTCATAGATGCCCAAAATCGAAAGGAGCCAACATTGGAATCGTTATTTTTTTTTTGGGGGGGGGTTCATTCTTTTTCTTTTTTGTTCTTTTTCATTATGTGGAAAATTCCATTGATTTGTTTCCCTTCATAAATATTCATAGTTCTTAAACAAATCACCATTTCATAAACCCTGGCAGACATGTCGACGGCTTTGATATTCATAGAATATGCATGAGATCAATATTTGTCAACAGAAAATCTTATCTGCAATGACGAGATCCATCTGGTTCAAACTGGTTCTGAGAAGCAAGTTACCAAAATTACAAAAAAATTGAAGAACTAATTCCTTTATTTTATTAAAAAAATTTCTTTTATATGATATACGTTACATATCTTATTTGTATATTATGAGCATTGGATATTTGAGAAATTTTTAGATAAGGATTGATTATTATTTGGACTATTACTCTCGCCTTAGTAGTTATATTCACAACATTTTGATCGACCTAACCTCTGACCTTCTTCAAGTGCATCTTTCCAGACTTGGGAATTTCATATTGGATTCAGAAATCTATATAGAATTTCAAACTGAATCATTTCATCCACATAGACACGTGGTGCAACGGATAAAGGCGTTCATAACAATCAGTTCTGATAGTTGAAGGTCCAAACCTTCATAAGTAATCGGATAATAACTAAATGAATAATTAACATTTTCACTCAGTCATGGTTGATGGAACTTACTTATCAACAGACTTTTAAGTATTGTTTCAAACCATTCAAATACTACTTATATTAATTTGATTCTACGGGCTATAATTCTCACAACGTTTCAGCCGATGTAACCTCCAACCTTCTTTAAGTGTATCTGTTCGAACTCAAGAATATTTCTGTCAAGCTGGGAAGTCTGTATGGGATTCGAACAAAACCCTTTATTTAATCCATGGGGGTAGCATGCTCTCGTTCTATCAGACATGACCAGGTAGAAATCTTAAGTAATTCGCAATTGTATTCTTAGTATCACCCGCACTGAGGATTGAATTTACAAACTCCAAAAGAGTGTGACTAAAAACTAAATCTTACTTAAAACTTTACATGTTAGGCCACAAGTCAACAATCGGCTAAAAGTTGTGGGAACTTGTGGCTGTTACGTTCGAACTGTGTTCAAACTTCTCTCAGATTTTCACCGTCGAAAAGGAGCAAAGAAAAATAAATAAATCCGACTCAACCTTTCTTTCTTTTTTAACACAAGTCGTTTATTACCGTTTTTCTTTCTCCCCATTTCGATGCCAGCTTAAAAGTTTCTCTCTGCGGTCACATGTCCATTTCACCTGATACGCGTTTCTCTTTCTGCTCCACTACACATCAGCCGTAGACAACCATTTCTTTACACATCCATATTTTTCTTCTCTTGACATGTGGTGTCCTTTTTACTTTTTCTTGTCGCGCCAACTCATGCACACTTCCTAATTTGCATATGTGCTTCTTTTTGGCTGCTGCTGCTGCTAATATTCTCACAAGCTACTGCTGCTATGTTCCCACGCGCTCATACATGCTCTGTTACACAAGTTGAGAACCATAGTCCAAATGATCCAATTAATACAAAGTATCAATCCTCATCTCAAAAATTGAGAAACATAATTCAAATAAGTCAGAAGAAGACCATATCATGGAATTTAGATATTTCTACAAAATAAAAGAAATTTTATATTCATTTAGATTGGATTTATGAAAAGGTGTCAGTCTATAAAGTAAAATGACTGTCAGTTTGGGAGAGAGGAGTACAATGTTTTATCATCTAACACAATATTTTAACACAATTTTAATTTTTTTTTAACTTTCTGTAACAATTGTATTTTTGTTCTTTTTTGTTTTTATCACATTTTTTTTGTCAGATCAAACGAACCATGGACACAGAGCAACGAATGAAACTGGAACAACCTCTCCATTCATTTGATCTTTATCTGTATGATTCTTTTCTGTTTTTCTAAACTGAACAGGATCATGAAGTAACCCATTTTCAAGTCTTAGGGGCCATTAAGCAGGCTGCATTAGTAGAGGTGATGGGTACCTCAGCAGAATCTTGCCGGTGGTGCAAGATGCATAAAACTGGAGGAGAAGGAATAAAAGAAGAAGAACGGGATGATCACTATGAATCTTGTAGTTAAATGTTTGGAATTGCAATAAATTGTTTGTCACATTAGTCGAGATACTGTGCAAAAGGCAAAAAAAATGGAAATTATATGAAAAACGCCAAAGACAATTTTGAAATTATGCTTTCGAATACTAAAAGGGGAGGAGAGAATTGATGTGTGGTCTAATATGTAAAATTTTGCTTATAACGTAACTGTTTTTGTTTAGGTTTACGGAAAATACAGACGAGTCATTTTTGAAAGGTTTTCTTTTTTTTTCTACAGACAAAGATTCTTTCGGTCGTTGAGCAAGAATGCATAGAGAATACCAAGGTGTGGAATCTCTATTATTCTTTTTATTTTGTTTATCATTCGCCCGCCTCGCCCACACTTCAATCGAACGCAAGGTCTAAAAAAATCTCGCCTTACAAGAGAACCTACTTACATACTTACATCTTTCATTTATTTTTTTTTTTTCTGAAGGCAAGAAGATGTCTAAGGTACTTCATTTTGAAGAAAGAAATGTAGCAACGTAAAATAAGGGCCATTCCTCTCCCTTAAAAAAAGAATGTAAAGTGTTATACTTCCAGACATGTGTACTTCTCAACAAACAACGTCTGCGATGCTTATGGAGTCTTTGGTTGACACTAGAAACCTTGTTAACTTTTCAGCACTCACCTAATCATTGTTGATGAAAGTCTGAAGTTTCTCAATTATTTTTCTTCTTACTTTCATTTTATTTTCGCGTGCTGAGTTTTTTTTTTCTCTAAAACTTATATTCTACTAAAAAAACTGATGATTTCATTCATGTGCAAAACATCGATGTAACATGAAAGTGAAAAAAAGGCAAAGTAATGCCAAACATTATTCATACATAAAATATATCAACGTTATTTTGTCGAATGAAAAAAAGTTTAGATGAAGAAAGTGTTTTTTCTATATGTATGTGAACTTGTGTGTGAGTTTGTAAAACTATGATAAGCTCTCACTATATTTAGCAGCGAATAACTGTAATTTGCGTTGTTTGCCAAGTTGCCAGTATTCAAGCAGCTACATCCCATGAAAATCTGTGCAATAGTGTTATGACTGATAAGTGTTCCCGTAGAAAGTTGAGTCTCTCTCTGCTCATTCCGCCTGAGTTATGTAGTCAATGCAAAAGGTACACAGTGTTCAGAGGTGACTCTTTCCACTTAATTGAAGTCTGGAATTGAAATTGAATATTTTGATAGAAATAACCATCAGTATTAAGTAATTCAACAAATAAACATTGAATATCTTACAGAGGTCATTTCACTGCTGCTTGCTGTGTTCCTCCTCCTCCTCCTACTACTACTACTACTATTACTATTATTACTACTACTACTACTACTATTGCTACTGCTGCTGCCGCCACCGTCTCCACTGCTGCTGCTGGAATATTGGTTTCACAACTCTTTTCCATTTCTCCAGTTTTAATTTAGTCAACTATTATTCTTCTACCAGGCCCACAAGGCTTTATTTATTTGCTAGTAAATCAAAATTTCTTTGTTGTTTTAGGTTGCTATGTGATTATGCAGTCACACATGGTTCCCCATAGACTAGCTTTGTATCTCACTATTTACAATCTAAAATTTGCCTGTCACGTGATCCATTCGACCAATCGTGTCCTTTTTACTTCTCACTTCTCTAATGCTCTAGGAAATATATGAACCATTTTCAATAATAGAAGTTTCAATGTACTGACAATGTCCAAAGCTAGTTATTAAAAGTTGTTAACCTCTTGTAGTATTTCAGTTTAGATTTTTTTAATGTTAGATGTAAAACATTTGTAAAAGTAAAACTTTAATTTAGTATAATAATTAATAGCATTTTTTAATCAATTTCCTAATAAGAGTAGGATGTGACACAAGGTAAGCATCACATTGTCTAGGTTCAGCATCAAAATCAGATCCGTTTGCATACTCCGGTAATGGTGCCTTAAGTGATTAGCAATAAACCAATCACTTTTCCTAAAAAGAATTTTTAATCAAAAAACTTTAAAATAATGTTTTTGTAAGATAAGCTTTTGTAAGATCCTGGCAATCCATATTTCTTACTAATGGAGATGTGGCTTCCGTTTGTCGGAAGTCAAACCCCTACTATTACTTCTATTATTTGCACGATCTTTTAATGCCCGATTCAGTTTTTTATGGAAATCGCTCATGACATGACATGAAACTATTTGATGGAGCGAGCTAACAAGAATGAAAGATGATTGTTGCAAAGACAGGAAATGACTATTGACCTTAGTCGTGAAAAGACCAACGTTGTATGTAGAAGGGAAACAGTGAGCAGGAAGAGAGTTCTTTGCAAGAAGCTACTGGAATAGGAAGCTGTATTACAATGAGGTATTAAAACAGCAAATTGATGGAGAACTCTAGACCAATGAGTCAAAGAGTTGGAGCAAAGGAAGCAGGGAATGGATCAGACAATTCTGAAGAACACATGTCATAATAGTATTTTTAGAAAAGACTGACACTAGCAGCATCAAGTCTTTGTGAGAGAAAGGTTGCAGTGAAAAAGAAATGGGGGTGCCAATCAAATTACAGATACATTTCTGCAATTTATCAAGAACCTTCAAATGAGACACAGATTCATCAGCTCAAATATGACAACAGCACTCCATACATGATTGATAGTAGATTTGTAGAGATAAAAAATAGCCTCGAGTGTCAAAAAGTGTTTAGAGTAAGAGAGAGAACCGATTTTATGAGAATCAGAAAAAGCAATGGATTTAATATATGAAATCCAAGAAAAATTTGATGAGAAAGAAGTTGTAGAGTTGATTTCTCATCGAGAACAGAGCTATCCATAAGAATCTCAGGAAGAAAAGGGAGTTCATTTACAACAGTTAATAGATTAGCTGTTGAACGAAAATCATGAAAGCTATACTGGACATTATTAAAGAAGCCCAGACTTTCCAGAAAAAAACAAGTCTGGTATTGATCAACTTCACAAAACCTTTGCTAATAACAGAGAGATGACTAAAAGGATGATATTTAGTTGGATCAGATCGATCACCAGTATTTTTAAAGATAGGGACAACAGATGACTCCTTCCAACAGGAAAGGAAATAGGACTGAGACTAACAAAGACTGAATAATTTCGAGAGGATAAAAAAGTTGAGGTGCACAACGTTTGAGAACAACAAGGATCAAATCAGGACTTTAGATTGGTCAAGACCAGTAAGGATTCTACTAATCATCTTTGGAGTGATAATTACAGAATCAAGAGTCTGATCAGTTTATGAAAGAAAATCCAGAAGAACAGCACTAGAATCGTCGATAAAAGAATTGTAAGCAAAAAAAACGAGTAAAGATATCCTTATAATATAAAATTATCCTTATAATATGAAATTACCTTAAGACCATTAAGAAGACAAGGAATAGCAGACTTGCCACGATTAGTAATACTTTTATAGATTCTCCAAAATCATGAGTCAATCTTTTGAGATGAAATAGTCACAAATCCTTTGAGAATAGTTAGACTTAGCTTCAAAAATTGCTCTCTTGCAGACATTGCTATCTCTTCTGTAAGATTGAACCTTCAGAACCATTCCGATGATACTGATTATAGTAATGATTATGATGATACTGATTATAGTAATGATTACGATGATACTGATTATAGTAATGATTATGATGATACTGATTATAGTAATGATTATGATGGGAAATAACCAAAGCACAAACAAATGAAGGCCAAGAAGAAGAATGAAGTTTGGTTAAAAACTGACGATGAAAAATGAATGTGTTCCAAGAAGTCAGTCAGTAACCTCCTTAGCAGCAACATTCGGAGACATACCAAAGATAGAACTCCATGGAACGTCACAGAGAAAACTGTGAAGCCCATCGTAGTTTACTATTCTATTACAAACTAATATATGTCATTTTTCAATGCTTAATTCAGTGTTAGGCAGTAATATAGTATATGTTCTGTTGTCTTGATATAATCCTCCCAGGCTTTACTTCTTTTTTATTTTTCCGTGAGAAAATTATTATTATTATTATTATTATTATTATTATTATAATGACGACGACGACGACGACAACAACAACAGCAACAACAACAACAACAACAGCAGCAGCAACAACAACAACAACAACAACAACAACAACAATAATAATAATAATAATAATAATAATAATAATAATAATAATAATAATAATAATAATAAATAGGCTCCAAAATTATTGGCGAGAATTTCACCAAATTGTCTGTAGTTTATTGTTTTCCTGTAAATGGAATTGTGAATGAAATAATCTAGTTGGGAACAGATGGGGATCGGACAATTATGATAACTTCAATGATAACGAACAATGAAAGTGAAAGTGATTTGTTTTTTAACCAAAAAATAAATAAAATAACAAAATCTTTGATTGAAAAAATCGACCAGAGATCAAAATATAAATTTTTCAATATTTTAAATTAATAAATGAATATTAATATAAAATATTTATAAATTAATAAATGTTAATACAAAATATTTATTAATGAATAAATATTAATATAAATTTATTTATCAACAAACGAATGTTAATATAAGTATTTAAATAATCAAGGGCATTCCAATACAAAACCTACTGTAGAACACTCTCAGACACACAAAGTACATTTCTGTGAAAATTAAAAAAATAGTCCCATCCGTTTCGGTGTTCGTAGGGAATATACTCACGCACAAACACAGACACATACAGATAAATGATATTTATATATAAGTAGAGATTTATTAATTAAAAATGAATATTAGTATAAAATATTTATTAATAGGCACATATTAAAGTAAAATATTTATTACTTATAAATGAATGTTAATATAAAGTATGGGATACTCAATTTTGGGTAAAAAAAAAACAAATTACTTTCACTACGACCCCCTATCATAAACCCTTTCTACTGCTTGTTTTCATTGCCTCTTATTGCAAGTAATTTTGCAGAAGTCTTCAATTCATGGTTCATTTGAAATAGTATTTCTGTGTTCTCTTTATGGTCTAAGACATGGTTGGTTGGACAGATCATATGTTAAGTTAAACAGAAAGGATTTTGAAATGTAGTAATGGATAATTTAAATAATGAACAAAAAATTCAAACACTGACCTTGTGGAAAAAAGAATCCGGAAATCCAGAATGACAGTGGTGCTCCCAGCTTGATCCAGTAGTTAATGAAAGAACAACGGAGGTTCAAATCTTGTACCCAGCTGGCCAACGGCTTAAGTGAAGGGTAAGCAGCAGCTGACCACATACCAGGAACTTGATTGTTGAGAAAGGATATATAGATGCGTTCAAGTTCATCACTCATCACTACAAAACCTTTGATTGCTTTTTTCAACTGTTCAAGGGAATCCTGTTGAGTAAAGATCAATTGCTGAGATCATCGTTTGAAATGATTCAATGCTTTTGTTTAAATCATCTGAAATTATTTTGGATTATACTAAAGAAAGGCATGGTCAACTTTAAATTCTGAATATTCTGATTAAATAATTCACTCAATTAGTCATCCAGTAATGGTATTATTACTAGTTGAATAGTCTATATCCAGTCGCTGATATTGTTCTTATAGAAGTGAGATGGGAACTTACCAGCTGAGTAGAAAATCACAAAGGCTACCGGTGATAAACACCATCTCCTTCATGGACGTGAACCATTAGCCCAACGTCAAGGCATGTTCATTCCCTAACATCGCAGAAAGAAACCAGATTGCAGCGGTGGCTCAGAGGGTTAGGGAATGGCCGCCTCTTGTTGACCTGAGAATTCTCCCTGATACTGAAGTTTAGAAGTGGATAACGCTCAAACACTTGAGAATGGGAATGGTGCGATCAAAAGTTGTTCTAGCCAAATGAGACTACGAAACTGTCACGATCATGTGTGAAATACGGAAGAGGGGACCATAAAATATAACACTGCCTTGGCTGCCCTCTACTGGCCATCCGTTGCAGAAGTTGATCTGACAGAATAGAACAATTAAAAAAGTGGAAAACTTTCGTCTGACCATACTTTAAAGACACACAAAGAAGACGTAATATCTAAGATTCATTAGATAAGAAGAATAGAATGTGATCAGAAAAGTCTTGATTTGGTTTTTATTGGTTTTATTTTCAAAACTCTTTCTGATTTTGAGAAAACGGATTTGAGAAGAGAATGTTGATGATAAATTTTATTTGGTATTTGACATTTTCTAGTTTACTTAAATGAAAATTCATCTCAGCAGTAAAAGATATGAGCAATAAAAGATTAAAACTTATGGACAAATTAACATTCTATCGAAATCACATGAAATGGTAACTTAATTTAAAAATTTTTTTACTAATGAGTCACTACTTATAAAGTTATAAAATCAATAAAATATGGTTAATAACATGGATAGATCGATCATGAATAATATGAGAGGATTATTGACCCCATTTTTCGAAAACATGGTCATAAAATATTTTCTTTATAAATAAAACGGAAACGATTTTTGATTCCCCGACGAAAATTCCCCCTTGTCCATTTGTCCATTCGTCCATTAGTCAGTCCACACTTTTCTCAATAACTACATCTTTCAATTTTTTGAAATTTTGCACAAACTTTAAACATGATATGAGTAAAAAGGGGGCTTTTCGGCTTAAAATGGCTAAAATTGACACTTTTGTGCTTATTAAAAAAATTGATTCCTTGGATTTTTATAAAACTTCCTGAAAAGTTGTAACTAACTGATTTCTATATAATTTTTTTTTGTCTATACTTGAATGGATTCTGGATCATGCAGTAGCTTCTGGTGAGGCCTCTCGATGCCATATTAGTGGGTAATTGTTACGGCTTTACCTTATCATGTTCTACAAAAAAAAAATTATTTGTTTCTTTTTCTCTCTTAGTTTCCCCTCTCTGTCCTGCTCTAAGTAAATCTGACGACCTAGTCCACAAATTCCAAAATTCCATCATGACAAGTTTCAAGAAAAAATACACGATTAAACCCGGTTCTCCAACTTCCTACTACCAGGTCTCTTTGTCCAAGATCAGGGGTCTACGTTCTAACATTCCTGAGGTTGAAACCCAATTATAGGAGACTAAACCAGACCTTTTATTTTTAAGCGAAACTGGCATTGAACAGGCTATTTCCCTAGAAGAGTTTGCAATTAAAGGATAATCTAACTTAACTTCTAAATCTGACCTCAAAGACCTCCATGGGCATGAAATATGCGCCTATATTAAAGATGGCTTTCCATGTGGTAGGGACATCTCCAGAGAAGGTCCTAACTTACCCTATATGTGCTTCCGGGTTGCATTAGCTCACACTACTACATTTTTAATTTACTCTCTATCGCCCCCCACAACAGCGGAGTTATTATCTTTAAAAGCATATCTGAGAAAACTAACCAAGTCCTATCTGCTTCAGCTAATATTCACATATGTGGAGACTTCAATGTTCACAACGTGGAATGGTTGATCCACTCAAACAAGACCGATGATGAGGGGAGGTTCTGTCATGATTTCTCCATTGCTTATGACCTCACTCAGATTGTTCATGCACCCATCCGTGTGTCCGACAATGACGGCCAGTATGCGAGTCTACTAGACCTTTTTCTCACAACTTGCCGTGAACTATGTTCAGTTTCTGTTCAGTCTCCTTTTGGGTCATCCGACCACTCTGTTGTATCAATTAAGATAAAAATGAAATATAATAAGTCCCCAGACGTACCTCTCCATCGTACAGTATATCGATACACTATGGCTGGCTGGGATAGCTTCCATACATTTATATCGGATCTACCTCTGCGTTCCATGTTTAAAAAGGATGTGTCCTCTACAGTATCAGACCTGACGGAACAGTTAATTGTAGATATAGACTGTTTCATACCCTCGAAAAAGTTCCAGCAAAAACCTAACAGCCAGCCATGGTTCTCTTCAGAACGTGCTGCTGCCATTGCACACAGAAATCACTTTTTCCACAGCTTCCAACGTAATAGATGTGTGGCACTATTTCCTTGTGCCACTGTTTCTAACACACTCTGCAGCATGGACGGGTGGTAAATTGTCCATGAGCGTAGAGATACAAAGAAACCCCTTCCCATAATTCCCTAGCTATCTTTCTGTCTCTCTTTCCTGCACGACCACCATGATGTGAGGACGCATAGTCTGTCTCTCCGTAAATGAGGGGGGCCACCCCCTCCCTCAACACTAGTTAGGGTAGGTTAGTTAGCTTTGAAAAGCCTATTGTAAAAATTAATTGTAAATTGTTTTTTTTTGTAATATATATTGTATCTCTAATGTAAAATAAAATAGTTAGTTATACCTTTGTATATTACAATTGTGTCGCGTGTCGTTTTTCTTGTGTCTGCCATGAATTCCTTCATAAATGTCTTAAGTCGAAAGGCGGCCCTGAGGACAAAGAAATGAAGATTCCCACCAGAATGCCACCAGGGTGAAGAGATCATCTTGAGAAAGGAAAGGAGCCACACCCAGAACCAACATCTCAGGTATGATTTTCTTCTTACTACACAAACCCTAATGACTGGCCCATCTTCATATCTTCCCGAGACCGCTTTAAGACATTTACTATAACACGTCTGTCGGTCACACCTCGATGGCCGGCTGATAGTGGTATAGATGTATGGAAACTAAAGCCGATTTCAGGACTGCCAGCAACCATTGTAAGAAAGTAATAAAAAGAGTTGTATGCTCAATCCGTCAAGTCCAAACTAGCTGAGCAGCGGCTTGGTCCCAACCAGTTTTGGCAAATAGCAAACAGAATCCTGAACAGAAGCGTGTGCTCTATCCCAACTATCACCAATGGACCTGAGGTAATCTCGTCAGCATCAGACAAAGCCAAACTCTTTGCCAAGAACTTTGCAGCTAATTCTACCCTTTGCGACCAAGGCCGCCAACCCCCAATATTTTCTCCTGTATCAGAAAACACGCTATGTGATATACAAATATCTGTACGTGATGTTGCCAAGCTAATCAAAAACCTTGATTCCAGTAAAGCAACCGGCCCTGACAGTATTCCAATTATAGTACTTAAGAAACTTCAACCAGACCTAACGCCCATACTTACAAAACTGTTTAAACGTTGTCTTAAGGAGAATAGCTTCCCATCACCCTGGAAAATCTCATCAGTATGCCCTGTATTTAAGAATTCAGGTGATCGTTCATCAGACCAATAAGTCTCCTGTGCGTCATGAGTAAGTTGCTGGAATCTGTGTTAAATACAGAAGTAATCAACCATCTCAACAAAAATAACCTTCTGAGTGACACTCAATATGGTTTCCATTCTGCTAGATCTACAGCAGATGTGCTTACAGTTATATCTCATAGGATTAGCAAATCTCTCGACAGGGCAATTGCTCTTGACATATCTAAGGCCTTTGATAGGGTATGGCATAAAGGTTTACTTCACAAGATCTCTAGCTATGGTATAGCTGGAAATGTCTTCTCAATTATTAAAATTTCTTTCTGATAGGTTCATAAGAGTAGTAGTTGATGGGCAAAAATCAGAAGCTCACAGTATTAATGCTGGTGCCTCTCAGGGGTCCATTCTGGGCCCAACTCTTCCTGATCTACATTAATGATCTTCCAAATCACATCCTTACATCATTTGTAGACATTTATGCTGATGACACTACCATTTATGGTAGCACATCTAAGATAGTAAACGACCAAGTTCTCTCCGATTCTCTCTCCTCTGATCTTGAGCATGTGGTACAATGGGGAAAGGAGTGGCTGGTTACTTTTAATGCATCTAAAACCAAGCTTCTCTCTTTACATCATCAACATTCTGATCCACATCTGGCATCAATTGAAATGAATGGCTCTCATCTTCAGGAGGCCTCAAGTTTTGACAAGCTTCTGGGTTTGACCATTACTCCTGATCTTAAATGGAACATGTACATCAAATCTGTTGCCAAGGCCGCTGAAAAATGGTGGGATCTTTCTATCGATTCAGTAGATATCTCACTGCTGATGCAATTCTCTATCTATATAAGAGCCAGGTACGTCCAAGGATAGAATACTGTTGCCACATCTGGGCAGGAGCTGCTAGAAAGGACTTGTCCTGCCTTGATAGAGTTCAAAATAGACTTCATAGCCTCGTAGGAGATGTCCTTTTCTCTTCCCTGCAATCTCTATCTCACAGAAGAGATGTTGCGAGTTTGTCTCTGATGTATCGTTATTTTCATGGAAAGTGTTCGCCTGAGCTTCAGTCTATGGTCCCCCCTCGCCTAACTTTCACAAGAAACACCCGTCTAGCTGAAAACACTATCAATAATTCCCCCCACTCTTTATCTGTGCATAAACCTAAACGTAGATTCCATGAACAAAGCTTTTTTCTTAGAACTGCACGCCTGTGGAATTGTCTTCCGTTTTCCTGCTTTCCGGCTGACTACAATATGGTTGTCTTCAAGTCTAACGTAAATAAGTTCTTGATGAGCCGTTCTATATAAGTTAACAAATTTACCGAATTTTCATTACTAATGATTACTATATTGTCCAATTTCTACTGTACACTCCTTAACCCTTATCCTTGAGTGGCCTCTTTGCCTTGGTAATGTGGTAATACCTGTGTAAAAAAAAATAATAATACTTCGCGATAACTCTTGGGTGTACCCTGGGGGCTCTTAAAGAGCTAATAAAAACACTCCATTTTGGGGACTATTTTATCATATTTGTCCAAAATTTTCTGTGTATGTCTATTTAGCAGTTTTGCATGGTGCTGAACTCATATTTAAGTATGTTAAGGTGTTGGGGATTTGGGGAGCTAAATGGAGGGGGAACAAACGACGGACTTAGTCATTTCATTTTTGCATGGTGGTAACTCAAATTTTCATATGTTAAGGTCTAAAACTGCACCGTTTCACCAGGATTTGACATTCCCTGGGGACTTTGGGGGGTAAATAGGAGGGGGGGGGGCTAAATGCTGAACTTAGTCATTTTTTTATGCCTCGTTCACTGTGCACTCACGGGCGACCATGCATGCTTCACTTTTTCTATTATAATCTTCGATACTATAGGAAGAAACGAAGCAATTCCTATTTCCAGCAAATACTGCAGCATGTTTTCATGCAAAAATATGCACATTTCGTCATCGTTTAACAAATATTATAATTTATTCTCTTCAATTTACTATCTCAAGTGCGTAATCCCATATAGACAGTAGCAAATATTCACTCCCTTTAAATTTAGTCTCTCCACAAACCCTAAATCACAGGGTCTTTTCTTCATAGCCATATATAGCCACATGCCTCCGAAAGAATATTTCCCTTCTTAAATGCATTCATTTTATACATATTACGTTTGACTAAAAACTTGGCTCTCCTTTTAGTCTTAGTTTAACAAAATGACTAAATACTTTGTGATTCACATTGCTATTAGAAACAATTGCTATTCAGATTAAGAGTTTGTATTTTCGAACAAGAAAAATAATATTCACTGTATCAGATACTGGCATAGCATATTATAGCTTATCTTACGTTTTATTTATTTTTTCTTCTAATATATGACCATAATTTATATAAATCATTTCGTTTTACTATCGGAACCACAGAAACAATGAAACACGCAACATATTTCGCACAACTCAATTTTCTCCTTACCGTTTCCGCCATTCATAAGTTTGGATGTTCTAAACAAAAGAAACCTTTTTTTTGTTTTACTACACTTCAATACATCCAACGTTAAAACACGATTCTGTTTTGTTTTTTGTCTTTCATATATAAATAAACCTTACATCAATTACTACTCCTACGACTATTATTATACTTATTATTAGTATTATTACTACTAGTAGTATTTATTATTATTATTATTATTATTATTATTATTATTATTAATACGACTACAACTATTATTCAATAATAATAATAATAATAATAATAATAATGAAATTGTTTGGCAAAACAGAAAAGGAAATTGATTCTCTAGATCAAACTGTAGAGCAGTGGAGTGAATGCATAATTATGGAGTTTGGAATTTCAAAATGTGCAGTAGTTAACCTTAAACGAGGGCAGGGAGGAGCCATGAAAGGCATCATTTTGCCAAATGGTAGAAGATTAGGAGATTCTGATGCAGATGAAGGGGTGTATATGGGGAGACTCAAACTGCTCCTGAAATCCTGAATAGTAATAACCTGTTCTCAGCCATCAATTCATGGGTGGTTGCTGTAATACAGTGCAGCTTTTGTAGGATGGACACAGGAAGAAATGAAAAAACTGTAAGTCAAGTATGGAGCATTTCACCCAAATTCGAATGTGCTCAAGCTGTATATCACAAGGAAGAAAGGAGGAAGAGGGCTGATATTGCGATTAAAGAATGTGTCGGGGCGGGGGGGCTTAGACACATGCAGCACTACTTGGCTAACAGTCATGAAGTGTTACTTGCATCAGCGATGAAAGATGAAGAGCTAGATAAAGAATCACTGGAAGATAAGCAGAAGTATAAGGAAAGAATTGAAACAGAAAAGTTGACTGAGTTGGAAAAAATGAAACTTCATGGTCAGTTTGAGTAAGATGCTAAGGCACTAAAATGTCAGGACATGTGGAATTTTCTGTCTAAAGGTGACTTGAAAAGAGAGACAGAAAATCTGATATTTGCTGCTCAGGAACAGGCACTCCATACAAATGCAACCAATAGAAATATCTTTGGGAAGGACTGTTCTGAGAAGTGCAGGCTGTGTGGTGTATCTCTTACAACACTGTCAACACATTGTTAGTGCGTGTTCTATACTTGCTCCAAAATAGCACAAACGTCACCATGACAAAGTTAGTACAACTCTGCACTGGAGTTTGTGCCAAAAGTTTGGAATCCAAGTGACGGATAAATGGTTCCAACATCACCCAGAAGCGGTAGTGGAAAATGAGGACATTAAGATTCTCTGGGATTTCATGATTCAGTGTGACAGAGAGATAACTCAAAGGAAACGGATATTGTAGTTGTGAACAAAAAGATTAATAAATATCAAATTATTGATGTGGCTTGCCCAAACGACATCAACTTAACAGGAAAGAAAAATGAGAAACTACAGAACAATCAGCAACTGAAGGTGGAGATTGCTAGATTGTGAAAACTTCCATCGTGCCATAATCACAGGTGTGCTTGGCTCAATTTCTGATGATCTTATGAAACAGCTGAACTCCTTGGGAATTAGATACAACATTACCGTACTCCAGAAGTCAGTTCTACTTGGCTAAGTAAACATCCTATACCAGATGCTTTCCATCTAATTGACTCTTTGACTATCCTCGCTAGCTTTCGTGTAAGAGCCCGCTCTTGTGGGTCAAAAAACGGTGTAAAACATCACAACACTGTCAAGTTAATGGAATAATGAAACTATAAGAGTTTTGTTTATTTTGCGGGTATTTATGCGCAAAACGCTATCTTTTTCAGTTAAAATATTTACTTTCACTTATTACTTTTATAAAAACCCAACATAAACATTTAATTTATCCTGACCTGTACACACTAAGATTCAACCATGGTATTTTTGCCCCTACCATGGAAAGCAATTATTCTTTTTTTACATAAACATTGAATTAAAGTTGAAAAACATATATATATATATATATATATATATATATATATATATATATAGAGAGAGAGAGAGAGAGAGAGAGAGAGAGAGAGGATAGATAGATATACATATTTCCCCCAAAACTTCTGGCCTTGAATGAGGGGAGACTAAAACTTGCTGCTATGGTTTCAAATGATCTGAAACAACAACAAGGAGAGACTTGATTCCAAATGTTTCTCATATGTTATATCTTCCCTCTTTTGTACATAAGGTACGATAATGAATATCTCCAGTATCAAATAATCCTTATACACTGTGAAATTTACTTTATGTATGAAAACCAAAGAGGCGGGATTTAACATATGCGAAATATTTGGAATTAAGCCTCCCCTTGCTGTTATTTCAGATCATTTGAAATCATAGCAGCAGGTTTTAGTCTCCTCTCCATCAAGAAAAGAGGTTTGGGGAAAATATCAGATATTTAGTAATTCATATGCAAAACTAGAAAAACAAATGACTATGATTGAAACATTTTATGGCTGTAAAAAAAGTGCCAAAAATAGGCTCTGGATGATGGATGATCCCTTTAATATGCGACCTTCCAAAGAGCCTTCATTTGTTAAATTCTGATCAATAGTTGCTGAGATTTGGAACTTATAAAATTGTCAAAAAAAAAAGAAGAAAGATGGTATATCTATGGATATATCTATACTGGAAGCCAAATTTAATATTGGTTACTGTAGTATGGTTATTATTGTTACTAACGAGGCTTTCTAACAACATTACCTTATACTTCTGCAGAATTAAATAAAAACATACCAGACTATTTAGTGTGGGGAGTCGATGTTAATATTATAACTTTATTATTATTATTATTATTATTATTATTATTATTATTATTATTATTATTATTATTATTGTTGTTGTTATTGTTTTGGGGTGGTGGTGGGAACTTTAGTATTGTTATGATTGCTATTATTTTAACTAAGAGTACTATTTTGATTTTCTACATTCTTCCTATTTTCTGTTTGCACTGGAATTCGGGTGGCAGTAAGCCTCCACAGGGTCCTAGTCCAATTCGCACTCATCATAGTTACAAAAAGTCTCCTGTGCGTCATGAGTAAGTTGCTGGAATCTGTGTTAAATAGAGAAGTAGTCAACCACCTCAGTAAAAATAACTCCTTAGTCACATGCAGTATGGTTTCCGTTCTGCTAGATCTACAGTTATATCTCATAGGATTAGTGAATCTCTTGACAGAGGTTTTATTTTCTAGGGCAATTGCTCTTGATATATCAAAGGCCTTTGATAGGTGTGGCAAAAAAGTCTACTTCATAAGATCTCCAGCTATGGTATAGCTAGAAATGTCTTCGCAATTATTAAATCATTTCTCTCTGATAGAGTAGTGGTTGATGGGCAAGAATCAGAAGCTCTCTTTCTGACCTAAATCAATGTTCTCCCAAATCACATCCTCAGATCATTCCGAGACATTTATGCTGATGATTACCATCTATGGCAACACTTCAAAGGCCGTAAATCACCAAGTTCTCTCTGATTCTCTCTCTTCTAATCTTGACCACGTGATATAGAATTAGTATTTAATGACCAAATAATTTATTAAATTAGTATGAATTAAATGCTGTTTCTCATCTTTATAAAAATAATACATCTTTTATCTAAAGATAGTATATGTTTTAAATGCAAACCATCTTTTCTTTGAAACTTTTATCTCTTACTTTTCCTCTGACAACATTTATATGAACAATTACATTTTTCAAAAATTCAAATTATTTTAATAACTGAAAGGAATGCACAATGTATTCATTTGTGACATCGGCCACCGGTAACATCTTGTAAAACAAAACACATAGTTGCAAATTGACTCAGAGTTTCAGAACATTTGAAAACAATGTCCTCGATGGTCGTACATCCAAACAATATGATATAAATGCAGAAGTGCCTCAGGGGTTTATCCTTGGACCTCTATTATTCCTAATATTCATAAATGACCTCCCCGACAAAATTGCGTCTGAGATGGGTATATATGCTGATGACACCACGCTTTATAACAGACACGACAGGAAAACAAATGAACACATATCTAAAGAAATGGCAGAAACACTAGAGGATGACCTCCAATCTGTAGTGAAATGGGGACATAAATGGATGGTCACCTTAAATGCTGCCAAGACTAAACTTGTTTCCTTCAATAATTACAAGAAACCATCTTTACCACCAATAGCAATGGCCAAAGACTCTTTATCTGAAAATACATCTTTTAAACTCCTCGGCCTAACGTTCACAGGAAACATGAGTTGAAACAATTACACTGAGAGCATTGCCAGGACTGCTGCGAAAATGGTAGGTTCTCTCTACCATGCTAGAAAGCTACTAACGTCCGAAAGTATCCTGTACCTCTACAAGGCCACCATTCGCCCATGTATGGAGTTTTGCTGTCATATTTGGACTGCTGCATCTGCTACTAGTCTCTCACTCCTAGACAAGGTTCAAAAGACAATTGCCATAGGTCCTGAACTGTCACCTAAGCTTCAGCCTCTGTCCCATCGATGCAATGTAGCATCCCTCTGCCTGTTCTACAAGTACTTTAACGGTGAATGCTCTGACGAACTGCAAGCACATGTACACCCTCGACATAAATACCCCCGACAAACCCAACAAGCAGAAAAATCCCACCCCTTCACAGTAGAGATCTCTAGATGTAAGAGAGCCTTCTACTCCAGTAATTTCTTTCCCAGAACCGCTAGACTTTGGAATTCCCTTCCGGGTTCCTGCTTCCCCAACTGTACTGACATGCAGAAGTTCAAGTGTAATGTGAACCGACATCTTGCTGCCCAACTCCCCACATAGTACCCCTATGGCTTATGTCCCTAATAGTAGCCTCCTACATCAAAGTGGCAATGTGCCTTGTTTGGGGTGAAAATGTAAAAAAATTAAAAAAATGTATGTTTATTTGCAGAGTAAACATTGCTCGTGATTATTTATTTTTTAAAAAAAATGACACAGTTAATTTATTCAAAATACGAAAACTACTTTTACACAAACTTCTTAAAAAGAAAAAGGTCTCAGAATAACATGCATTGTGTGTGTGTGTGTGTGTGTGTGTGTGTGTGTGTGTGTGTGTGTGTGTGTGAATAATAAAACGAAATGGAAAACTTTATGTCAAACTCAAGAACTTATATTAAATTTTGAACCGAACTATTTATTTAATCCACAAAGGAGGATTATTCTCTTTCTATCAGTAGAAGTCAAGTAATTATTAAAGTATTCTTAGTTATTACTGCAGATAGTAATGACTGAACCACTAATCTTCAGAAGACTGTCATGTAGAATTGAGTGTATATCAACGTGTTTATCCGTTGCACCACGTGTTCATGTGGACAATTCTAGCATGAATTTAGGAACTTTTCAAAATTGTGTATAGGTTTCCGAGTTCAATATAAAGTTTCCTAAATTCAAAGAAGGTCGAAGATTACATTGGCTGAACCTTTATGTAAATAGAAATGTTTTGGGATGTTTCAATAGAAAAATTGTTATTTTGAGACGATTTAAACATATGCCTGTGTTGTTTACGTTTAGAAACACGCGACACTTGAATGATGTCAGTTATGGTATGATGCTAAACCTGTTCCTTTTAGTTGTTAGCATAATTTGAATATTCAAAATACACTTGATCCTTTGTTTTGGTTTGTCACCGAGACTTTTTTTCAGAGAGAGACGTATGATGCTGAATTATCAATTCGCAGAGAAGAATTTCCCATTAAAAACGAAATGATTCGTTAATGGAAGCAGAATGCGGAGAACATGAACATCTTGGAAAATTCTTTGTATTTTTTATTTAGCCTTGAGCAAAGTCTCTAACCATAATTCCCTGTTTTGTCTCCAGATTCATTCTGATTTCTGCTATGCTTTACTTTGATATTTCTTTATCAGTTGTTCATTTTATTACATACATAATAGACTTCTTCTATCATCCCTGTATCTTTACAGACTTTTCATAAACCAATAAAGGATAAAATGAATAAAAGCTGTTTTAGACTCCCACCACTCCCGCATCCCTTAGCCGCATCCTGTTATTTAGATATAGATACTCTTTACTCCCAACCAACGCATCCTCGCCCCCCCCCCTCCGTCTTTCTCTCTTTCACTGGAGGAATCCAAAACCACCCTTTAATCCAACCATGTTCCCTCCCTTTCTCACGGTTTCTGTATTCCCTAGCTACAAACTGCTATCGCCTCTATCATTCAATACCTGAAAACACTAAATCTCTAACCCTCCTCGTTGAACATTCTCTTTCTCTCTCTCGTTCGCTCGCTTTCCTTGACTCTCTCTTTCCCTCTCTTTCTCTCTCTCTCTCTCTCTCTCTCTCTCTCTCTCTCTGTATATCTCTTTATCTATCTATCTATCTATCTATCTTTTCTCTATGTTTGATTTTCTCTCTTCTTTCTGAATCTTTCACTCACGTTAACCAGCACTCTCCCCCCCTCTCTAGCACTCTCATTCTCTGAAGTTTTTTTTTTCTCTATTTCACTCTCTTTAGCCTCTCTTTCTCCTCACACACATTCTCTCTTTCCTTTTTCTAATTCATTCTCTCTACTCTCTTATCCAATCTTTCTACCTCCCACAAAAAGTACAGCTTGTTCTATAATTCATTCTCTAGGTCACCTCAACTTTAACTTACCAACATCTCTATCTATCTATCTATTTATCTAACACACACACACACACACACACACACACACACACACACACACACACACACACACACACACACACACACACACACACTTCCGAACTCAAAAATCTTTGAAGATTCCATTTTCTTATCACTCGTTTTATTCCTTTTCGCTTCAAACAACATTCTCTCTTGCACACGCTCTCTTTCTCTCCACATAATAAAATTTTATTTTTTTAATCTGTCTTCTAAAATTAATATTACCCCCCCCCTTATCCATATCAATGCATCCTTTCACTACCCCCCCCCCCAATTGTAACCACCTTCTCATTCACTTTACCGGATTCTTTTAAAATGATTTTAAAAATAAAACAAATGCTAGAAAAAAATTGCTTACTTGGATTATTTGAAGCAGCTTGTTGAAACGATCCACTTCTTGGTTAAGAACAGTCGTCAATGAGTTGGCACGTCCTTTTTCATCCAACTTTTTTCACAAAAACGAGATAAAAATAATAATAGATATAAAAATATAAAACTTATTGTAAAATGCATATCTGCTGGATCACAATTGACTTTTTTTATATAACAAAACTGAACATACATTTATATATAAATCCTCTAACATAAGTAGTATGACATGGAAATATTAAAATTTCAATGTGTATGTATGTGTACGCATTTTATATCAAAAATTCATTTCCGTTACCATACAGTATATTATGCATTATGCTGCTTTACTTTGTTAATGTTAATATTTACATGGGTAATATTACTAAACAACAGATTATTAGTCCACAGGGCTGGATATAAACAACAAAGTGAGAAATAAAACTCAATAAAACAATTTAATGCATAACACTTTTTTAGTGTCAGAAATAAATTTCCAATAAAAAAGCATAAAACATTCACTGTATTCCAGTGTATCATACAACAAAAGTAAAGATTTGTGAAATGAGTTGTTTGTACAATTTCCCGTTTCTCCTTTATCGATTGTTAGTCAAGTTGTTCAAAATGACACCCATGTTAGACAACTCTATTTCTGAGTAATGCAGGTTTTGGACGAGTCTCATTTTTTAATTTTGTGTAATTCTTTATTTAAATATAGCCTCAGGGAATATATAGTTCGCAAAATTCTAAAGATCAATTTTTTTTTCAGTTGGTAATTTATTGTTTTCTCAAAATACGATATTGTTTAGTTCGCGAATAACAAGTCGGCAAAATTATGTCTTTGTTGAATTTTTAGTCACCTACTCTTCAAATACCCACCTTAAGAACATAGAAAAACATTATTTTGAACGATTTTCACAGCTTACGCAACCAAAAACTTATCCCAATTTACTCGCTATATTGTATACTTATATAGACAAACTTAACCCAAATGTTTTAGACTTGGAAATTGTTCATATCTTCATACGCGTTCAATCTGAATCCCCAAGATGACTTTGGTGGCTCAAAGGCTTTAACAAAATAAATAAACACACAATGAAGTTTGTGTTCTTCATTCCTTTTCTCAATACCTTTGTAAAAGTAGATAAAAATGCAACCTATTATCAGTAGTGTCTGTTTTAATAACGTTTTTATGCATACACACACACACACATACACACACACGCGCACATCTCTCTCTCTCTCTCTCTCTCTCTCTCTCTCTATATATATATATATATATATATATATATATATATATATATATATATATATATACCAGCAGGGACACCCAACGTTGTCTGGGATTAAATGAGGATCAATAAATGTTCCACCCTCCAATACTTTTATTGTCATTGAAATCGGTGGAATCGCCTATTTTTCAATTAAATCAATTGATTGCTTGCTCTAGTTGGGGACCACCCTGAATCTGCAGTGTACCAAAAGGAAGCTTCACATGCCTCCCGCAATGACTTAGTCCATAATACCGCGGAATCTATTGATTTTATAAAAATATTTTTATATCATGGCTTGACTTAAAGTTTAAAATGCAAAAGTAAAGTATCATGGTTCAATTGTGCTATAAACAGAAACTTTCATTTCGAATGCGCTCCTGTCTCATTATAGTGCCTGCTGTTGATTTCATGGGCTGTGCTTTCTGCTTGTAGCGTGATAAAACTTGTCAAATGCACCTGTGATATTAAGCTGTATAAAAGTATTAACTTTGGTTAAAATCGAACTTTCTTATTTTCTTAAATCAGATTGTTTATATTATCGATTTTCAATACTTCTAGGAAGCATGCTGATAGAAAACTTATGTAAAAACAAGCAACGTAAAAAAAAACAACCAGCTTAGTCGTTTTGAACTCCATAGGAAACTCATTCACACACACTCCGTAATTTACAATTAGCTAAACAAGTCATCCATCTCTCTTGGCTATCTATGTATTTCTCTTTAATATGATAATGACCCTCTAAGAGAAAGAGTGGCTCTCTCCTTTAATTAATTTACATAGCGTATTCTTACGCACCATAAACACATATGTAAATTAGATAACAAAATAATAGGACTCTTTACTTTATCAGTGACGTTAAATTTGAACTCAACTCCAACTCCAAAATCCAACTCCAAAATCCAACTCCAAAATCCAACTGTTCTCTTCTCACTGCACTTTCCACACTGACACCCAAAATAAAGAAGACGGCTCTTTTATAGAGAGACCCAACCACATCTCATTTGCATACCCCTCCCCCCTCTCCTCACATCATGTGATCATCAGTCCATAAATACCAGGAGGCGGCCATTTTTATTTTCTCTTTTTTTTTCTTTCCTAACACTGGCCGCACGATGCATGAGGTAAGGTTCTTTACTTTTAACCACATGCCCCCTTGATCTCTAAGATCAATAATTAGTATCATAGTCCGCCATCTACGCTGGGCGTCTTCGTTCATGGTACGATCGTCGAAGAGGCTCTTCTTCAGACACTTCAACATCAGCATCAACCTCCTCTTCCTCTGATGGCAAGGAGACTCTCCATATATCTAAAATGTGACGAGGCATTCCGTCAATCGCTACCTTGTTTTTGGAGAGTACTTCAGTCACTGTACCTTTTCCCCAGCGAGTCGTGCAACGAGAATTGGGCGGTTTCACCCACACCTCTTCACCAACTGCGATGTCCACGCAGGCCTGTTCTTCTCTCTGTGTTACAGTCAATGGATGTCGCCATTCATAAGAGAAAATAGACCGGTGCGGCACTGATTTTTCGTCTTGACCAGACTTCGGTGTCATATTGTACCAAAAAACTGCTTCTTGGGGCGAAATCTGGCTTCCTGATGCCACAGCTTTTATAGTGCGATGGTGCCTCTCTATAATTCCATTTCCACTTGGACGGTATGCAGCTCTAAAATATAGCCCTACATTCCACTTCGCACATAAGTTTCTAAAAACTTCCGAGCGGAAAGACGTACCATTATCCACCAGCACCTCTTCTACTGGCCCCCTTTCCATAAAAACCTCCTCGACAACTCTCTTTACCTCTTCTGCTGTTTCATTCTTGATTTTCCGCCATATCGCTACTCTCCCAGGCCCACAATCAATCATAGTTACATGCGGTTCATGTTGATGTGTGATGTCAATGGCCAAGTTAGGAGATTTAGAGTTCCCATCCCGTTGCGGTTACCACCTGACGAAGGCCAGAGGAATAGTTGGCCGAAACGTCGTGAAACAACAACTAAGAAAGATGAGGATAATAGTCCGCAGTAAAATAAATTAAAATAAAAACTCTTTGGTCGTAAAAAAGAACAAAATATGCGTATTTATTTACATATTAAGGGTCCATAATCGGTACCCAGGTTCCATGCCTTGGACCCATAAGATTTTGTTTTAATTTCGGTTAAAGAAGTTCCTAGGTTTATCATCAACCTTTCTAGATGCAAATTCTGAAAAAGTTATTTGAAAAAGTCGCATGTGCAATGTTGTATCAACAGGTCATAAATTCAAAATAGTTCCAAATAGTTTTTAGTGATAAAAGAAAACATGAGAGTCATCATATCGCTCAGTATATGATGAGACGATCAGCAAAGTGTCCCTACATATCAATAAATGACGATAAAACAATGTGCGACATTCATAATTGAAACTTAGTGGACAAGTAAGACATAGACTGATATTTATTTGTATTAAATATAGTTAAATAGTGTAAAAGATTGCAAATTTTATTAACGATTCCATTTGATGGCACTTTTTGTATTGTTATTATTCTTTCATTCTGTCCCTTCCCTTTTTATAAGAATACCTCCAACCCGCATCCCTCCTTCTCTCTATATTTATTGGCTCTTTTCTTACACACTCAGTATCCATTCATGTCTTTTTTTACGCCACCACCTCACCTCGCAGTGCTTTCTCATTTTTCCAGATTTTCAAAACTTGTGAGTTTCTACTCCCCCATGTATTTGTATTTCTTTTTCTTGTCAAATTTCTTTGTCTCTCCAGTTTCAAGTCATTACCTTCACATCATCTCTCTAATACACACTACCCCCTCTCTTTGTTTCTATGTTTCTAAACTCTTTCTCTTTTGAGAAATCCTAACCCCCTTCCTCTCATTTATTTGACCCCACCGTTTTCTTTCTTTCTCTCTCTCTCTCTCTCTCTCTCTCATTTTCTTTTTCTTTCTCTCTTTCTCTTTATTTAGCCTCTCTTTTTCATTGTATTTGCTTTTTCTAACCTTCGTGTTAGTCTACCTCGCTCCCTCCCCTTTTCTTTATCTCTCTCTTTTTATTTGCTCTTTCTCTCACTCTCTCTCTCTCTCTCTCTCTCTCTCTCTCGCTCTTTACCTTTCCCTTTTCTCTTTCTTTCGTTTTATTTAAGCTTTCTTTCTTTCTCATACACACATTCTCTTTCTCTTTCGCCCCTTTCTCTCTCGTATTATTTGCAACCTCTCTGTTCCTCGTCTCTTTCTTTCTCTCTCTCTCTCTCTCTCTCTCTCTCTCTCTCTCTCTCGTTGTATTTGCTGTTCCTCTCTCACAGCTCAATTGACCAACAGTAAGCAATTTTAATGAACCGCAATTTTACTAAAACATTATTCTCTGCCTTTGCTAAATCCCAAACAATTCTTTTTACCCACGACTTTCGAACATCAGTTGCTTCATGTGTAAAAAAAAAAAAAAAAAAAATGAAGACAGAAGGGAAATTCCTTTGAAAACTATGTTGGGGGAAATCTAGTGGCACATTTTTACCTTGGAAAAACTTTCACCATTTAATCGACAATTAAATGCACCGACGAAAAGGGTTAGGCTTAGTATAAGCATCAAACTATGAACCACCCAGGATGAATAAAAAGCATTAAGTGATATTTATGAGTTTTGCAAAAGCAATGACCATATATTTTCAAGTTAAAGTCAAAAGAGGGGAGCAACAAATCTAACTTATATCGCAGCCATCTTTCATGGCCGGCGGACGATAGACATTGCAAAGCAATGCACTCGTTCTAAATTGATGGATAAATAAATGACGATAACGAAATAGAACAGCCACAATTTTTCGCAAACATAAAACAAACTAAATTCTCTTTTGTTTTTGTTTTGTTTTTTGTATTTTTTATTCACTTTTGTGTTTATTTTCATTTAAAGAGGATTGTGTACATTTCTTTTGCATGGTTTTAAATTTGGGGATTTTTTAATTGGATGGTGATAGGTAAGCAAACTGAAACAATAATAACTTTTTGTGGACAAATCAAATGAATGTTGTTTTCAGTCCAAGTGATTAGGAAGACTGGTGGTTGATCAATAGCGTAGCTTTCTTCGGTTAATCAATTTATTAAAGTAAAAAAATAAAATAGAATCTCAATTCGTATCTCTCTTTTTCTCTTTCCCCATTTTTCCACATTCCTCTCCCCAACCATCTTACACTTCCGTCCAGCCTATTCCTTTCTTTTGTTTTACTGCATTAAAAATAAGAATAATTCACATGAGGTTTTCGTTTTAAAACTCTTGCTCCAGATCAACACCGAGTTTCCTTCTTACTTAGTTTCTCAAAAATATAATCAACTCTGTGTTTATTTTAATTTATTCCCCGGCAATGCAGAGTTTCTTATCTTCCCCATAAAAATATAATGAAATCTATATTTATATTAGTATTCTTTCTTTCTCTTTTCCATCAAGTCAATTTTTCCACTAAGTCCATTTTCATTATATTATTTTTCTATCGTATGAGCACTCGGATTGAATAATAATTGTTGTGCAGACGCCCACTAATTAGCATACGTGGGTGAAAAGATAAAGGTATCAAGTCAGCAAGACCGGGGAGCGGTGTTCGAACGCCGGATAGGCAAGACGCATGTGCCGGTTGCTCCATGAAAAACTTTAACACGCCCTCTGCCGGACAATCTTCCAACTGCAGTACAACTGCACCTTTGTAAATATGTATTATCTTTTCTTCTTTATATATTTGTTTTACCTTTACTTTCTGCATTCGTGTTGTTATTGATACAGACACAACAATAATCATCATTCGAGTGTCACCCCCTTCAGCCGGTCGGTTGAGACGATCGTCGACCTCAGAACTCTTCCACTCCAATTACGGCAGCCTGAAAACGACCCGACTCTGGCGGTTTGCAGTTCACTATTTTCGTCCTTCCAGTGACCACTGCCGGTGATAATTCTTAGCCGTTTTAATGTTGCTGATATGGGGTAGTGACAGAATTATCAATTGATCGTCTAAATTTATACTCTGAACCTGTCGTTGTGTACTCACTTACCGGCGAACATCGCCGATAAGAGAGCCGTGGATTTTAGTGTGGTGAAAAAGGAAATAAAAACGATTCCACACACGAATAAACAATTAATCTGGGTTTATTCACAATAATAATGGTCTAATAATATTTCAGAGTTTGAAGGAAGTTGGCTGTAGCTATTTTAAAACGGTAGCTTGTGACTCGAGTTCAGATAAGTTTTTCGGCCATTGGAGATACGTGTTTTAGTCAAAAGCCCTCTCTGCCCGACTTTAACACCATCTGAATTCGCCAAAATCGAATTCTCTCTTCTCCTTCTCTTCTCCCCCTCCTCTCTTCTCCTTCTCTTCTCTCCTCCTCTCTTCTCCTTCTGTTCTTTTCTCTGTGTTCGAGGAATATATACATATCCATCAATGCCCTTTAAACATCACGAGTTTGTATTTGTTTACAACAAGAAAACTTGCCTGTCATCAGCTTTCAAACCTTGTTTTCTAAAATAAACAACCGCCTGTCATTTCATCTCGAATTCTGTGTTTCAAAATAAACAGCCAGCTCGCTCCAAACTCTGACCGTTACAACAATAAGTATCTCTTGGCATACTTTTTCCTTTGTCTGTTCTAACCAAAGAGTCATTTGATCGTCCTATTTTTTCGTTCTTTTGGCTCTTTCTCTATAACGGCATATCAACCCCATAACTTGGTTACACGAGTCTTTATAAAATCTTGTGAAAAAGATGTCTGATCTTTAATATAAGTAGGCTTTAATTTGAATATAAGTAGACTTTAATATAAGTAAAATAAAATGAATTACGTCGTCTTTACTTTTAGGGATATCAAAAACAAACGTAGATGCATTAATAACAAAATATCTACTGCAAAATGAGAAGAACATGCAAAATTTATGGCCGATCCCCAAAATGTAAAAGCATTTCTATCCCTCTCTTCAATCAAAAAAGTACCCTAATTCAAGAAATCCATTTTAATGAAAATTTTGGTATTTATTAATTAATGATCACCGAATCTAATGAATCCATCATTTTTATCACATGTTATTGAAAATTGTCATTTTGTGTAAACAAAAACATCTTTACTAAAATTATAGTTTAAAGTATATAAAAAACACATGAATTTATTTTTGCTTTTTTAATAAAATAAGTCATTATAGATTTCAATAATTAAAGAAATTATTTTAAAAAATATTTCTTATATATTACGAAAAAAAGATCCTAAAGTCGGTATTAATTAAATCAATATAATTTAGAGAAGAATTGATTTCTCGGACTAACGATTTTAACATTCAATAAAGCATTGTTTATTCCATATCTTCACTAAAAAAATAATTTTATCGGATTTTAATGACAACAGTTTATAGGAAAATTTTAACTGTAACATTTTAATGTTTCCCTTCTATGCATGAATAGGCATGAAACATCAGCATACGATGTTTTTATAATCAGGAAACAGATTTTAATTTAAAAATTGAGATCCTGATCCACTAAAATATAATTTTAAAATGGAATAATTTCTACTAACGATTAATTTGAAGAAGCATAAGTGGACAGAACGGCGAAAACATAAAATGTATGTAACTTTAATTAATAATCATTTTTCTTTCAAATTTGAATTCCATTTAACGGAAAAATTGTTTTAACTTATTTTTAATGAATAATGAAATTTAAGAATAAATGCAATCATGCAGCTGCTGAATTTTGAAATTGTTAATTTCTACTTTTACTGTTTAGATCCGTGTACATTGTGAATGACGTTACTACAAATTTGGTGCATTAATAGCAATAAGCAATAATTAATTTTGTCATAAAGAAGGCCAACCTTTGTATGTGAGTAACTATAGCAGACTATTTAAATGGATTCTTCAGCTTTATTTCAGTGTTAAGATTTTATTTCAGGCTACAGTTTATTTTTGGGACTCAATATATATTTGACCTAGTTAACAAGCGTTTTGATAAAGGTACCATGATACCAAACCTCCTCGGTTGGATAAAGTTAATGAAAACAAAAGGGCGCAAGGGTAGGGCGACAGGAGGGCGCGCCGTTTTTCTGTTTTCATGAATATAGGAGCAGACTTCGAATAGAATGTGTCTCGAAATATTTCGTCATAGAAAACAAAAGATCAAAAAGTAAGAAAACCGTCGAGAGTGCATGGTAGCAGCGAGAAGTGTGTTGAATGGATTAAGAAATGCTACCAACAACTGATTTAGAGGACGCTGATACAAAGGAAAATTAGTGCTCTTCATGGGTCCAGGATGGGGATTGAGTCTGTCTGGGAAAAAGCCCTCCCCTTCACACACAAAAAAAAACATTTTTTTTTTAGAAAGAAAACCTTTAATAAGCTCCAATAGACGCCATAAGACTGTGTATCTTACACCCTTAATAATCTAATTCACCTCAGAATTGAACCACAATTTTTGGTTTAGTGGATACTGTCGCAGACTTTAGAATCGGTGATGCCGAGTTCAAATCCTATCAAATCCATTGTGAGCATTTACAAATTTAAGAGGAGGTGCTAGACTGAATTAATGGATAGCGTCGCAGAATATGGAATCCCTGATGCAGAGTTTATATCCTATCGAATCTATCGTGTTCAATTTATTTATTCCATATCTTCACTAAAAAATAATTTTATCGGATTTAAATGACAATATTACCAATATTCTAAGGAATTTCTTCTTGGGGATTGCACAACCCTTGCCGCACAATTACATCCGCTTCTACCCTTACAGGGGGTATCCATTGTTTCTTGAGATTAAACAGAGGCGTATGGTTAAAAAATATGTGACCAGAAGAAATTTTTTAAATATTATTTTCATTGGAATTAATTATAAATTAAGAATTGGATTTCATTTTAAATAAATGTGCGAATTTGATTATTGTTGTCATAAGCATAGTCGGTTGTGTGGTGAGCTCATTCTCAACTTTAATGCAATACACAGCAATAATGTTTTTTTTTCTTTACACTAACTCCACAGTGACGGTTTCATGGAAAATTTGAGAAACTGTATCTGGGATGATTTGGATGTAATCCTAGGAAGCCGTCTTTTTCAGTTCAATCACTGCATCAAACGCCATGGTCAGCTTGCAGCGTTGGATACAACATGACCTTACCCCTTACTTGAGCAGTGCATAATGTGTACAGACGCGATTCTGGCGAAAATATCGTTTTTTTTTTGTTTTTTTTTTTTGTAGATTTGATTTGATTTAGACTATGGAGTGAACGATCCGACAGATTTATGAAGTAATTAATTATGAGTGCTGTCAGGAAAAGTATGAATTCCCAATATCCTCTCCAGTTATTGACTTGTACACAATTAATGGATGTTATTTCCATATTAAATAACATTATAAGAGTTAATATGCCATAAAAGAAGACAAAGGAAACGAATTGAATACAATTTAAATTCAAGATGTAAATATATTTATATCTGTTATATTTAGTTTCGTATGACACAAGCTTAAAATATTGAGTATTGAAGCCGTAATGGACATGTACCTACTGTTTTCAAAGAGAAAACATCTTTCTGGTTTGAGAATTTAAACAAGCAAATCACAATTAATATTAATGTCATATATTTTTAATTACTCCAGAACCGATCCAACTTGAAGCTGAAAGACTATTCATAAATATTTATGTTATATATATATATAAATATTTATGTTATATATATATATATATATATATATATATATATATATATATATATATATTTATATAAATACAACGCCATATTAAATAATACTTTAAAAAAAAACACAGAAAATTGTTATTGTTAATGATCAGATCTTAATAATTTTGATATTTGAATTTAAACCTTGACTATCGTTAACATTGTGTGATACAAACATAACCTTAAAACATTCGCAGTGCGTCGTTGATTTTTTTTTTTTTTTTTGTAGATTTCAAAAAATCTGCTTTTTGAGTTTGAAAAAAAGAAGGTAAATAAAAGTGGGTTGCATTCTCTTACCTTGAATAATTCTGAATTGGCTTGTTCAATATCCAGCTTGTCCATAAGTTTCTCTAAAATGGAATCGGCCAATTCATAGACAATATCATCATTTGATCGGCCATCACCTCCACTCGATACTCTCGGCTGAATATCGAGCACAGTACTCACCAGGGACATGGTTTCTTGTCTCTGTATTATGACAAAACAGAAAGGACAGAAAGTTATAAATCTCTACTCACATTTTTCAAAGGCATTTTGTGTGTGTGTGTGTGTGTGTGTGTGTGTGTGTGTGTGTGTGTGTGTGTGTGTGTGTGTGTGTGTGTGTGTGTGTGTGTATGTGTGTGTAAGTTTGCTCCCTATGAACTCTGAAAAAGCTGGACCGATTTTTCTTTTAATTTAAATTTCCAAGTACATTATATATCTGAGAGTATTCTTACATAGGTTTTGTATCGGAATTCCCTAGATAAGTACCGAAATTTGATGATCGAAAGATCTGATTAAAGAAAGAAACAGTCCTATTTAAACCAAAGTTAACATTTTTATACAGCTTCATATCACAAGCGCATTAGAAGTTTTATTATCGCAAAAGCAGAAGGGACCGGGGTATAAATTCAACAACAGCTTCTTTTAGGGGTGCGTTCGAAATGAATGTTTCTATTTAGAGCACAATTTAACCATGATATTTGATATTTGATATTTTGGATTTTAAACTTTAATTCAAGTCGTTATATGAAATACTTTCATAAAATCCACAGTATGTTCTCTACAGTGCAATGTAGGCTACAATGTATTGTGGACTAAGTTACTTTAAAGAGCCATGTGAAATTTCCTTCAATTCATGCCGCTTGAATCACCTGTGACCTTTGAAACTTGACGTCTCTGTTTTTTTGTTTTGTTTTTTTTTTTGGGGGGGGGGGTTGACAATCGATTCCGAGTCTCTACAACGTTTGGTTGTCATCAGCTCCATTCCCTTGTTTTCCAAACAGCCTTTCAAAATTTCAATTATTATATTTTGTTTGATATTCGTTTATCGTCAGCTGCATTCTCAGGGTTTTCAATAAACACGAACTTGATTATTCAACACTTATTGATTATTCAAGTATGGGGTCGACTTAGTCTTTTTCAAAAGTGTAGATAAGGAACTTTGATTTCAAGCAGAAACTCCCTAGTCTTGACGTATCACAAAGGGGCGAGTATAAGAAAAAGCAGTTAACAAGGTTTGTAAAATAATTGTGAAGGTAACTTGGGTTTATGCCTGCATGACACAAGAGTGAAATGAAACACAAAGACAAAGTGGTGATTAATCTGATGTTACTAAGGAAAAATTCCAATTTCATCCATTTTAAGATAAATTGTTCCAAAATAAAATTAATACATTTCAAAAATTGACATTCATTTTATTGATTTTAAAAAGGTCGATAATTATTTTTATAGAAAAATACAGAATATTTTTGGTTTTAAAAACTATTAAATTGTAATGTTAAATAAAAAAGAGATATATTCATTTCATTTTAAAATATTTAGCTGACAATGGCAATTTATGAAAGAATTGATATTCATTTGATCCATAGTAGGATTGATCATCATTCCAAAAAGGAATATTTTAAAAGTAAATCATGCAGATTGATATAAAAGCAGTGTAGAATTTCTTCAGAATCTTGCTAGTCAAACATAATTAGCGCAAAAGAAATATAAATACTGATTAACGTTTCTTCAAAGAAAACTGATATTAAGACCTATTGAGCTAGACTCTGGGAATTAATTAGATATATCCTGGCGACTGATGGTTCTAAATACAGGAAATGGGATTGCTGAAACGTTCATGTGACATATAGACTTTGTATATTTCTATTATTTTTAGAAAGGCTTGGATTGCTGATGCAGTGAGTGTGATAATTTAAAACTCCAAACTAGTAAGGAAAACGGTTCATCTATTGTATAAAAACACAGTTGTTTGTGTGTCTGTGTGTTTGTATAATGAGCTAAAAGTTAAAAACTACGAAACAAATGCCCACAAAGTTGATATATTCTTAATCGGTGTTACCCTGGATAATTAATATCAAAGATTTAAAAATATATCCATTCTTTTGGTAATCAACAGAGCCAGGGTTTGTCGCATGTGTTGAGTTTTCAACCCTTTCTAATGTTTGTTTGTTTTTTTACTTACATTTTCACTCCAAACAAGACACAGTGCCATTTTGATGTAGAGGGCTACTATCGGGGACATAAGTTGTAGGGATATTATGTAGAGAATTGAGCAGCAAGATGTCTGTTCACATTACACTTAAACTTCTGCATGTCAGTACAGTTGGGAGAACAGGAACCCGGAAGGAAATTCCAGAGTTTAGCAGTTCAGGGAAAGAAACTATTAGAATAGAAGGCTCTCTTACATCTAGGGATCTCTATTGTGTAGGGGTGGGACTTTGCTGTTTGTCGGGTTTAATGGGGGTATTTACTTCGAGGGGGTACAAGGGCTTGTAGTCCATGTGATCCACGTCTATGCCTGACTAATAGGAAAAGAAGGAGTATGAAAGCCGAGCGATAGACAAAGCCTATTTCTCCATAAGCAGTTTAGCTTTGCAAACCGGTAATTTGTTCAAGTCATCAGCTCTAGGAAAATCGTGGAGCAGGATCTCCTCTTTACTTGGTGCCAAGACGTATGGGGTCAGTAGCACAGGTTTAGCTTCAGAGGTTTCCTTCTCCTAGATGGATGACCTGAGAAGATCTACGGGTCGAGCAGCACCGAGAGGGTTAGCCCCATGCCTGGGTCCTAAACCAGTTATTTCTGCAACCCCGCATGGGTGGTTAATATTTAATGGATTAGTTACTAAAGGTTATATATCTACTGAAAAGTTATACTCTTCAAAAATTGAAAAGAACATTACTATACTTTCCATTTCGTTGTTACTGGAAAAGGAATAAGTAAAAATTCATGCGGTGGAAGCAACTAAATTTGCAACTGGTTGGTCTGATATATGGTTAAAAATATTGCTTATATGTTAATTTAGGAATAGGAATTAAATATTAATAATAGGAATTAAAACAAAATTTGATGAACAAACTCTGAATATTTGAAACGATAAGAGGGATGATAATACATTTATAATCAATATAGAATATAGTAGCGATATATCTATGATTTGAAGTAGAATTCAGTACAGGTATAACTAGGAGTGAAGTATAAGCTATGGTGAATTTAGTGTTTATAATTAAGTATAAATAGAAATATGGAAAATTTAGAGTAGATACGAACATATAGAAATTATAGATATTAAGTATATTTCTTAAAAATTTCTGACTTCTAACGAAGGAAGACACGCCCACTTTTTATTAAAATTCAGAAATTGTATTTGGCATAACAAAGAGTAAGAGTAAATAATATATGTATACCATTCGGTACGGACCTGACTATGGAAGATCAGATAATGAATAAACGTGGATTTATCTATATTGTTTAAGGACAATAAAGGAAGAAGGGCATGGACTTTTCTATAGAGCAGATTTGACAAAGGAAAAACAAGCGAGAGAAATTTACTAAAACGTGGAGAATTTTTTTAAGTTTTGGGTTTTTTTTAAATAAAAGACATCATTTTTAAAATGCTTAGAAATCAAATGGTTACGTGAGAATAAAACAAAAACAAAACGTTTAAAATAAAATAAAAATATAATGAAAAAATATAATAAAATAAATAATAAAAATAAATATTTATCGCTGAAGAGATACTGATCCGATGTATTCCTCCTTTAGATCATGGTACCCAAAAGAACGAGACTGCACTTAAAAGAAATGGCTTTGGTGTATGGGTGATATGTTATTTATGATCTACCTATCTATCTACTATTATATAAAAGTCACTTGTGTGTGTGTGTGTGTGTGTGTGTGTGTGTGTGTGTGTGTGTGTGTGTGTGTGTGTGTGTGTGTTCCCCATGGACTTTAGAACGGCTGAGCCGATTTTTAAAAATTTTACACAGATGTTTTTGGTGTGTCTGGAAGTGTTTTTATATAGGTTTTATATCGGAATGCCTCTGATAAGTATCAGAAATCGATAATTAAACACATCTGATTAAAAAAGGATGTTCGATTTTGACTCAAGTAATCATTTTCATACCGCCTAAGATCACTAGTGCATTTGAGAAGTTTTATCACTGCACAAGCAGAAATGCTCAGCGAATAAAATCAGCAGTAGGTTCTTTGATAAGACAGAGGTGCGTTCAAAGTAGATGCGTCTGTTAAGAGCATAGTTGAACCATAATACTTGATAATTTTATTTTTTTTATTTCGGACTATTAGTCTCATCTTTATTAGTTGTTGTTTTTTTTCATCTTTTTTTTTATTGGTTCACAACGTTTCGGCCAACTTTCTCTGGCCTTCGTCAGGTGGTAACCGCGACGGATAGGAACTTCGAATCTCCTAACTGCGTTCTCAGCCATTACTGCCATCCGTAGTTGTTGTCGTCTCACCACATTTTTGACCAATTACCTCTGGCACGCTTTGGGTGGGATTGAAACCGCTATCTTCAGACAATGTTCATCTGGAACCGTAGAGATTCAACGTCTCTATCAACTGCCGAACAAGATTCCCAGACAAAAATCAAGAAATATCAAGTCTTGCTCGTAGAATAGTTCAGAAAGCGAAGCTCACCTTGTACCCTTTCACAAAAAAAATGTCTCCATGTGTCAACGCAAAAAAAAAAAACATAAACCAAGAATGTGCATACAATTCATTGTACTCAACGTTTCAGTTTAAAAACAAAGTTTTTTAAAAATCATGAAAAATATATTTCCTTGGGTCTCAGGTTTTAATCAGTTCAAAAGAATTTGGGGGGGGGGGCTATCTTTTTTATAATTGTCTCTCCTATGAAATACAACCCTCAAAGGACATCAATCAACCACAGACTTCTGGGGGTAATTCTAACACACACACACACACACACGCACGCACACACACGCACACACACACACACACACACATATATATATGCATATATATATATGTATATATATCTATGTGTGTGTGTGTGTGTGTGTGATATGTTTGTTGGGGTTAGAGTGTAAAAGAACTTGATGGCTACAGTCTTTTTTTAAAATAAACTTTGACTTCAAAAAAAGTGTAATACATCAAACGATTAAAACCAAATAAACGTCTTCGCTATGGAAGGATTTATGGTTTTCTGATGGCGCAGTTGCAATTATAAACTTTTTATATCAGATGCAGAAGACTTTAAATGCGTTAATCTCTCTTTTACACTCCTCTCTCTCACACACATACACACAATTGTCGCTTCAGTGTCTCTTTATAACATGCAAACTTATAACGTCGTTCGATCAGAGAGCAAGAGAAAGGGAAAACAATCCTACAATAAGACGGAAAGGGGGGGCGGTTATATTTCCATGTCATTTATTTTATGAAAATAGCTGCAATACCAGTCCTAGAAGTTTATAACAGTGAGACACACTTAGAACTCTTGATAAATTCAAGAGACCAGCTGATACCACAGTACTTAGTTCGCTGCACGAAAGGTTCATATAAAATTTCAGGCAGATAAGTCACTATGAGAGTCATTGTCTCTCTTACAAAATAAAATGTGTTTCTAAAAGATTAGTCCGATCTAATTCGAATTCATGTTCGACTCTATGTCTGGAGTTGGGTTGAATTAGCGTCAAAATTGATGAATATTAAGATTATGAGTAGGTCGGTGTGTGTGTGTGTGTGTGTGTGTGTGTGTGTGTGTGTGTGTGTGTGTGTGGAAAGAGAGAGAGAGAGAGAGAGGCAGACAGACAGAGACAGAGAGAGACAGAGACAGACAGAGAGAGACAGAGACAGAGAAAATTTATTTGCGGACACCCACAAATGTACATACACACAAATATAATAAATAACATAATTTATACAAGCCAAATAAAATTCAATGATAGATATATTTAAAATATACGATCAGAGTCAAGTTAAAAATGGGTATATAATATCACGTAACATGGTAAAAAAAATCATCCAAGAAACTACAATCTAAACAGAAGAAAGTCATTAATATAGTTCTCAATATGTGG
Organism: Euprymna scolopes; assembly: GCF_053919585.1. Taxonomy (NCBI): domain Eukaryota; kingdom Metazoa; phylum Mollusca; class Cephalopoda; order Sepiida; family Sepiolidae; genus Euprymna; species Euprymna scolopes. The sequence goes on from NC_136504.1 coordinate 69,963,774, forward strand.
TATCAATATCTTAGTTCTACAGCCTCTCACAAGGGAAAGATGCCAATCGGTTGCTTTCAAAAGATTGACTTATAATACCGCCGTAAGCATATACATATATAATTGGATAAATTTTCATTGGATTTTGATTTAAAGGAAACAATTTTGCTGGATTTCTGAAAAGGGATATTTTATTTACATTTTATTTCAATTATGAGCTTAGTATCATTAACAACCATTATTTTATGTATGAATTTTAGCTTCATTCATAATTTTACTATGAAAGTGTCCATTCAAGCTAAACTTTATGGAATTGAAGAATTCAAATATTTGATATTCTATTTCATCAAGTTTTACAACATGTGTGAAGAAACGAAATTCCTCTTATATGCACTTACATTCACTGTTGTTATTATCGTTGACAATGTGTTGACGTGTGCCATCTTTCAACAACAAATATGCTACTTATGTTGGAGAATATACACTGATTGTGCGATGGCAAGGACATTTTATTTAGTTTGCCTACGACTGTAATTTATAAATAAAATTCACTAATAAATATTTTAAATAATGTCGGATCCCATCTGATTCCAGAGCGACCCTCGCAGGCTCGGTGAATTACCAACACTTTCCGTTTGTAACCTTTTTGTTATTTTCATGTAATACATGTTTTAAACTGTTATCCGTTGTCCTATTCTTCTTGTGGCTATTTGCGAGCCATAACACTGGCGACATTGGATTCGAGAAGCGTACTCACGTCTTAAACAGTGTACCCCAAAATACTGACGACGTTGGATTCGAGAAACACACTCACGTTTAAAATAATGTTCTGAAAACACTAACGACGTTGGATTCAAATGTTTATCACGCCTAAGAAAGTGTCCAGCATAACTCTTGCGACTGAAGGAATCAACCAGAAAAAATGGATAATAAAAATTAGCGTTGTCACATCTGACTAAACTGCAAATTGAAGCGGTCGACGCCAACAACGTACAGAGAACCAACAAAATAAATTTCAAAAACAGGCGGCTGAAGCTCAAAAACAGTTGGCAGAACGCCAACAACGTACAGAGGGCCAACAGACGGAAGCACAAAAACAGTCGGCCGAAGTACAAAAACACTTGACCGAACGTCAATTACGAACAGAGGAACTGCTTGCAGAAATCGTCAAGAATAACGCGCACGGAGAAAGCAATTCAGCTTTTTCTCAAAATACAATATGGTCCGCAATAGATAATTTTAAGTACGAACCAGATGAAAAATCATTCGCAGCTTATTTCAGGAGATATGAGGAGTTTTTCAACATCGACTGCGGTAATTGGTCTGGCCAGAAGAAGGCCAGACCGCTACTACGAAAACTTGAAACGGCTGAACATGACAAAGTTGTGGATAACATCTTGCCACGGAAACCCGCGGATTTATCGTTCAATGAGACAGAAATATTCTCCCTGAAAACGTCTCTTTTTCATTAGCGTTGGAGATGTTAGAATATGACCAAAGATGATAATGATGACTTTGCGACGTACGTAGCAGTAGTGAACAAGCATTGTGATGATTAAGTTGTCTGAATTGACAGCAGACAATTTTAAATGCTTTGTTTCTGTACACGGTTTAATCTCGAAAAAAATGCGGAAATCAGGCGCAGAGTTCTTATGAAGTTAGAAAACGAACCGAACAACACAGCAAAAATTGACTGAGTCAAAAAGTGGAAATAAGAAATACAAAGATGCCAGAAATATCGAAGCAGGCATCGCAAATATTTAAAAAAAAAAAAAAACTAAGAAAAAACCGTCGAGACGGTATAAAAAAATTGCCTCCAAAAGTCGGAACCCCAAAAGCACCATTCATTGTCATTGCTTCAGATGTGGCGGTAAACACTGGGTCAAGGATTATCCATTCTTAATAAAAAGATGCCTCATGTGTAATAAAATCGGACATAAAAGCTTTCACTGCAGGAAAAATCAGAACAAAAAGCCGTGTACATCAAACAATAACTAGAGACGTCGTAGATGAAAACCTACACAAATATGTAACGGTGAACATTCTTGGCAAGGATATTAAATTTCAATTAGACAGTGGGTCGGATCTTTCAATAATAAATTTCAAAACGTGGAAGAAATTATAAAAACGACTATGCTAAGAACCAAGAGAACGGCGACGGCCGTCAATGGTACAAAATTTATCTTGAGGGTGAATTAATCACCAGCGTCATCTTGCTAGGAAGAATGAAAAAACTCAAAATATATGTATTAAAAAATAGTGATAACCTGTTCGGTTCCGACAGCATGGATGAGTTTCATCTGTGGGATTTTCCTATATCCATATTTTGCTAAAGAATTGTAACGTGCATCCAGGAGATAAGCGCCCGCGTGTTTGCGTGTTGTGTGGGTACGTGGGAGAGACGGATGAGGGGAAAAAGACTTACCTCGAGACCAGCTCAGCGTTACCGACCAAAAATAGAAAAGAGGGACCAAGATGGCGACCGCCGTCTTTTGTAAAGTATGATGTCTCGCAAAGTCACACGAATTCTTGGAATATGCAAATTTAGCCGGCCTAGAACGACGATAAAAGCGGGTGAGGGGAAAGACGTGGAGAGGGACGATTGAGTTGGCTGGGGAATCGTGTGGCTGTTGCTTCTTGTGCCGTGTTGAGGATATCTTACCGTGTTAAAGAGAGAGTCGGGCGCCATCTTTAATTTTTCCTTACATTTTTTTTTTCTTACAAGCTATCTCGGCCATTTGGCCTCTAGGACTATGACCGAGTCGAAATTTGACTTAAAGCTAATACCCGAGTTTGACGGGTCCACGTCCATCGTCGACTGGGTTGAAAGGGTCGAGCTGACGTGCGACCTTTGTGAGGTGAAAAGGGTACACACTGTAATTCCCCTGAGATTGGCTGGGGGTGCCTTGAGTGTATATCAGCAACTCAGTGCTGCCGAAAAGGGAGATGTCACCGCAATTAAAGCTGCGCTGTACAAGGCATTTGCCATGGATCCTTGTACAGCCTATGAAAAATTTGCTTCCCGAAAACTTCTACCGGAAGAAAGCGTGGACGTTTTCTTCACTGAGTTAAAGAAACTCGCAGTTCTGTTCGGTGGAGGGGTGTTGGAGCGGACGCTCGCGTACGCGTTTGTGGCGGGCCTTCCCACTCGGGTGAAGCAGCTACTGAGAGCCTCAACCAGCGTTTCAACAACGACCATGGAACACTTGATGGAACGTGCTCGAGCCATCATCAAAGATGAGGAGGACCTGGGGGAACCAGTTGTGATGGCGACACAGACAGGCCAGATTGGCGCTCGGGAGATTCCGAATCAGAACCCTGCAAGCAATGGGAAATGTTTTCGCTGCGGCCGACGCGGACATTTTGCAAGGAATTGCACCAACAGGGGGCGTGTGCGCTGTTTTAAGTGTGGCGGTTTGGGGCATCTAGCCCAAAACTGTGCGGGAAACGTATCAGGGGAGAGGACGTCAGCGCCGCCCTGCTCCCCGAGCAAAATTTGAACAAGGCGCAACCAGTAATAACCGTCTACGTAAACAGGATACCCTGCTCAGCACTTCTCGACTCAGGCTGTTCGCATACTATAGTGAGCACCAGGCTGTGTCCAAGTTGGACTAAGAGGAAGATCAAAGTCACCACGATAGGAGGCGAGACCCAGACATGCTGTGGAGCTGGAACTGTCAAGATCTACACGGATACCGGTGCAGCCACTAAGATCAATGTGCTCGTGACCCAAGGAAATCTCCTGGGGTTTGACCTGTTGCTCGGATACGATGCCATCAAGGCGCTGGGGGGAGTCGCAATTCATCGGGATGGAAAGGTGCGATTCTTAGAGGCCCCAGTGTGTGCAGCGCTCCATATCGATCGGCCGGATTTTACAGTGGACTACGACTCGCGCAAGAGGGCCTGGATTGCATCTTGGAAGTGGACCGAGGGAATGGCACCGACTAAACTCAAGAATGGGGTTGCAGAGTACCCTATACCCAGTGAGGCCCGAGCAGAATACGAAAGGGAACTAAAGGCGTGGATCCAAGATGGCTGGTTAATCCCCTACCCTGAGGACAAGCTTGGGCCTCCGAAGGGTCTAATACCCTTGATGGCAGTAGTCCAGCATAACAAGTCGAAAGTACGGCCCGTGCTGGACTATAGGGAGCTTAACAAGCATATTGAAGCCTACACTGCCGATGCTGATGTATGCGCCAGTAAGTTGAGGGAATGGCGTCAGAAAGGCACTAATGTCTCAATATTGGATTTACGAAAAGCCTATTTACAGGTGCGAGTTGATGAGACGTTGTGGCCGTTCCAGACAGTTTGGTTCCAGGGGCAGAGGTACTGCCTTACACGCCTTGGCTTCGGCCTAAATGTGGCACCACAGATCATGAAGACTATTGTCAACACAGTATTGTCCCAAGAAAAGCCCATGAGGGACTCAACGTCAGCTTACATTGATGACGTATACGTCAATGAAGATGTACAGCCTGCGTCGTGTGTCAAAGAAAAGTTGGCTCAGTTTGGTCTGGAATGCAAGAATCCCGAACGTTTAAGGGAAGGAGCACGTGTATTGGGATTGGATGTTTATGAAGAGGATGGCACCCTACAATGGAGGCGTGGCAGTGAAATTCCAAGCATCCCCAACCTCGTTACAAGGCGGACCGTTTTTTCTTGGTGTGGAAAACTTGTTGGTCACTTACCGGTCTGTGGCTGGCTCCGCGCAGCTGTTGGTGTGATTAAACGCAGAGCAAATTTAACAACCACGGGTTGGGATGACATATCCGATGATGTCCTACTAACTCTGATGATTAAAGAGACACTGGAGAGAGTGAACAAGAAGGACCCTGCCTGTGGGCGGTGGTGTGTTAACGGAGACAACGTAGGTGTGTGGGTTGATGCCAGTTCTTTGGCGTTGGGAGTATCGTTGGAGCAAGGAGGAAACGTGTTCGAGGATGCGTGTTGGCTGCGGCCCGTAACAGATTCTCAGCATATCAACCTGGCAGAGCTGGACGCTGTTGTAAAGGGGGTAAATCTGGCCCTGCAGTGGCAGTCTAAGAAGTTGACCTTGTACACAGATTCTCTCTGTGTCTACCACTGGGTGTCTGACACACTTTCAGGACGGACACGAATCCGTACCAAGGCAGCAAGCGAAATGTTAATACGGAGAAGGCTAGACACGCTAAAAAACCTGGTATCTGAGTATGGGCTATCACTGAGCGTCACTCTGGTGCCATCACATTGTAATCGTGCTGACCAACTGACCCGTGTACCTCACAAATGGTATGAAGCCGCGAAGATGGGAATGGAGATTACTGCTCGATCTTGTGCAGTTGCAATCGACCCATGTCAAATACAAAATATTCATGCACAGAGCGGACATCCGGGTATCAAGAGGACCCTTTATTTTGTGAGGTGTGCATACCCAGCAGTGACCAAGATGGATGTCAGACAGATCGTCAGAAATTGTGAGGCTTGCCAGTCTATTGATCCTGCACCAGAGCGATGGCAGAAGGGTCGCTTGGAAGTTGAGAGTGTGTGGCAGCGGCTGGCCATGGATATTACCCATTACAGTGGCAAGCCCTTTCTAACTCTCATTGATTGCGGGCCTACGAGATTTGCGGTGTGGCGGCAGATGACCAGACAGGATTCAGCAAATGTTGTTCGCCACCTATCATCCATTTTTTTTGAGCGAGGTGCGCCGGAAGAGCTCCTGACTGACAATGATGCAGCGTTTTGTAGCCAGCAAGTCCGGCAGTTGTTAGATGAGTGGGGCGTCCGTCTACGGTTGCGATGTGCGCATGTGCCATCAGGAAATGGCATTGCTGAAAAAAGCCATCGCAGCATCAAGAGAATTGCTGCCAGGAAGCGATGTACTATTGCGGAAGCAACATATTGGTACAACATTACGCCAAAGGACGGGACGTCCCCTTCAACCGCACCTGCGAATGCTATTTACACGTACCGAGTCGGAGTGAAGGGAATCAACACTACGCAGCCAACCGACAAGGGAACATATAACAGATATGAAGTGGGAGATCCAGTGTGGGTGCGGCCTCCAGGAAATCGGTGCACCGACAAGTTTAAGCGAGGACACATATCTGGAGTGATTAGCCAGCAGTCTGTTTTGGTCGATGGAACCCCACGACATGTGCGAGATCTTCGCCCAGCTACCGAGGTGCGTCATACAACTACAGAAGAAAGCAGTGAAGCGTCTAGCGATGAGCTGCCGATGCACGGATTCAGTGAGCCCCTTCCAGAGACTGATAGCGATACTTCATCTGATGAGGCGGAACCAGATCCAGAGCCCGAATCTGAAACAGTGAATGTACCTCTTCGCAGAAGCACACGCACTAAAAGGCCCCCCCCCCAGTGCTCTCTATGTGATCATCAGATCAGGGGGAGTGTAACGTGCATCCAGGAGATAAGCGCCCGCGTGTTTGCGTGTTGTGTGGGTACGTGGGAGAGACGGATGAGGGGAAAAAGACTTACCTCGAGACCAGCTCAGCGTTACCGACCAAAAATAGAAAAGAGGGACCAAGATGGCGACCGCCGTCTTTTGTAAAGTATGATGTCTCGCAAAGTCACACGAATTCTCGGAATATGCAAATTTAGCCGGCCTAGAACGACGATAAAAGCGGGTGAGGGGAAAGACGTGGAGAGGGACGATTGAGTTGGCTGGGGAATCGTGTGGCTGTTGCTTCTTGTGCCGTGTTGAGGATATCTTACCGTGTTAAAGAGAGAGTCGGGCGCCATCTTTAATTTTTCCTTACATTTTTTTTTTTCTTACAAGAATAGAAACCCGTCCAGCGGAAACTGGGAAACTTATAACTAGTTTTAAAAAAGAATTCCCAAATGTATTTACTCCTAGCCTTGGGAGATGCACAAAAATGGCCTCTGATTTTAAGCTGAAACCGGGCACACAACCGGTGTTTAAAAACATGTAATGTCCCGTTCGCATCCTTGAACAAGAAAAATCAGGAACTGGATAGATTGGAAAACATCAGTATACTGGCTAAAATTGAATATAATGAGTGGGATACTCCAGCAGTCTACATAAAAAGGTCCGGGGAAATCCGCGTTTGCACGGACTTCTCGACCGGACTCAACGGGTCGTTAGAGGACTTTCACCATCCATTAGCCAGCCCAGAGAAAATGTTCACGCAATTAAATGGCTGCAAGTTTTTTTCTAAGATCGGCCTGAGCGACGCTTACTTACAAATTCCTGTAAACGACAAAAGCGCTAACCTCGTCTGTATTAATACTTATCGGGGTTTGTACAGATACGAAAGGCTGGCGTTTGGAGTCAAGGTAGCACCCGCGATATTCCAACAAGTCATGGATACGATGCTGAGCGACCTGGACATCGCATATCTAGATGACATCATTATAGCGAGCAAAAGCAGGGAGGAACTCGCAAGCCATATCAGAAAAGTATTCAGTCGAATAAAAAATTATGGGTTTAAAGTCAAAAATCAAGTACCTAGGACATATCATTGATAAAAATGGCAGACACCTGGACCCAGACAGAGCGACCACTATTAGAGAAATGCCGGCACCGGAAAACACAGCACTATTACAAATCTTTTTAGGCTTGGCAAATTATTATCAAGAGTTTATCCCCAACATGCACAAATTGCGTGCACCACTTAATCAATTACTAAAGAAGGATAACACTTGGGAGTGGACAGCGGATTGCCCGACATCATTCCAAGAAATAAAAGAAATCCTTAATTCCAAACTGTTCTTGGCTCATTTGAACCCGAAGTTGTATATAATAGTAGCTAGCGACGTTAGCAAATATGGCGTTAGCGCGTGCATGTTACATAGGATGCCAGATGGCTCAAAACAGCCAATCGCTTTCGCAGTCTTGACTCTGCTTCCAGCAGAGAAAAATTATTCTCAAATCGAGAAAGAAGACTATGCATGATTTTTACAGTTTCGAAATTCCACCGGTTCCTGTACGGAAGACATTTTTATCTAAAAACCGATCATAAACCTTTGATATCCATTTTTGAATTAAAAAAAGGGGACTTCCCACACGGCGAACTGACTATTCTTCTAAATTATAATGTTACAATAGAATTTATCTCCTGGAAACAACTGGCACATGCAGACGGTCTGTCGAGACTAATTCCTGCCCAAATGAAACCTCTGGAAGACTCAGCAATCGCGGCACTACGTATTAATAGTGAATTGAAAACCATGGTAATAATATTATCCGTGAACTGCCGGTCACACTTGGGAAATTAAAACAGAATTCGTGAATGACAATGACGTTAAATGGGTTGGTAAACAGCAAAACAAAATAAACCAAATACAATACGCAAAAGTCCAGCTAAAATTCGTCACTGACAACTTTCTCTGTAAACTTCCAGCACGTCTCTCCCCATGCCTCTGCCAACAGACATTTCATCAGAAAACTGACCCCATTCCATTTGCATACGTGTGCAGTGGAAGATGAGATCTCGTGAGATTCACGATACACACTCTTACGGGGGCGTTTTCCTCTTTGATTATTACATTCAACTCTACACTCCTCTCTGGACTCCAGACCACACATTTGGTATGGTGGACATGGTCGTTTGTTGCGGGCACTCCTACGAAGGGGGATTGGCTGGACTACTTCATCTTCATTTGAGCTCTCAGAAGATGTGTCGGAACCATTAGCATCAGCGTTAGCGCGTACAGTCATACCATCAGGCTGGACTTCTTCATCTTCATCGGAGCTCTCAGAAGGGGTGCTGGAACTATCGGCGTCAGCGTTGGGGTTCACAGTTGTACCATCGCGGGGAATAGGACGGATCCACAGGTCATCGTTGGACGATTCACTGCTATTCGCCAACTGGTTCGTATTCAGGGCAGGCCGGATATCCTTCACATGGCGTGGAGTACCATTGACTAGCATGGCTTGCTCACTGATGATGCCAGCGATTCGCCCTCTTTGAAAGCTGGTGGTGCATCGATTATTGGGAGGCTTCACCCAAACAGTATCCCCTAACTCATACGGCCCTCGGGTTTGCTGCCGATCAGGCGTTAATGTCCTTGATACGCACTCGATAGCAATGGATCGTATTGGTGAGTGCGCTTGCAGCAGTCCTGCCACCCTTTGGAGTTGCATTATATCTATAGACCGCCTCTGTGATCGTGCTTTGTTTTCTTGCTGCGATCCTCTTCACACTTCGATGGCACCGCTCTGCATATGCACATCCGTGTCTGAGCTGGATCTCCCACTCGTCTACGAAACGTCTGAACTCCCCACTGCAGAAGGCCGTGTCATTGGCTGTGAGGATCTCTTCAGGCGGACCCCTTTAATAAAATATGGATTCCAATTCACGGATTACACTGGAGGAATCCTGTTTTATTAACGGGCGCCAGATTGCACACCTTGTCGGTCCACAATCGATCAGGGTAAGGAAGTTATGGCTGCCGTAGTGGGTTGGGTCCATACCCAGTAGGCTCCAAGTCGTTCTTACTCCCAGCTGACCTTTCCGCCATCTGGCCGGGGCGGGGTCAATTCACTGGCATGTTTGGCATTCCTTGAATACCGCTTTCACTACACTTTTGGACACCGAAGAATTGGATAACTGCACAAAATAACATGTCCGTCTCACTCCGGGGTGTCCACTGAGGTGTTGTATCTTCCTGATTTAATCCGCCATGTCAGTAAAGGCGGCACATAATGGTACTGGCTTGGCTTTCTTCTTCATGATCTCATACCATCTCTGTGGCACCTGAGTGAGCCTATCTGCAAGGTTACAATTTGAAGTGACCAGTACCGCATCCACAGACAGGTTGTACTCTGTACTAGCTTTTTTATGGTCTCCAACCTCCGTCTGATCAGCATCTCGCTGGCTGCCTTAATGTGCACCCTAGTCTTGCTTGTCAGTGTGTCAGATATCCAGCAGTACACGCATAGTGAATCTGTGTGTATGCATAATTTCCTGACTTTCCACTGGAGTGCCAAGTTGATACCTTTTATCACCGCATTGAGCTCTGCCAGATTGATATGAGCAGTGTCACTCACCGGTAGTAACCAGCAGGCGTCCTCAATCGCAGTACCATTCTTCTCCAACAGCACACCAATTTTCAGAGAGCTCACATCCACCCACACATTCAGTTTGTCTACCTGCACGCATCAGTCCCCTTTGGCGGGGTCATCCTGCTTTACCCTTGCGATGGTCTCCTTCACCATGCAAACCAACAGATCGTCGGCTGTTTCATCATCCCAACCTTTGATGACTGCGATTGCCCTCCTTTTTATGATGCCTGTTGCCACACGAGTCCATTCACACACTGGTAGGTGCCCCACAAGTTTTCCACACAGAGAGAATACTGCTCGCCTCGTGAAGACATCGGGCAGTGCAAGAACTGCAGTTTCGAGCCTCCATTTCAAAGTCCCTCGCTCCTGTCGAACGTTCAGGCCCAAGACACGAACGCCATTCACCAAACGTTTTAGATCCTTGCACGTCAAACCAAACTCAGCCAGTTTGACCCCCACACGTGATGATGACACAATGTCTTCGTTCACATATATGTCATCAAGGTACACCGATGTCCCATCTTTTATTGTCTCTTCCTGTGATAACACAGTGTTAATAATGGTATTCATTATTTGGGGTGCTACGTTCAGCCCAAAGCCTAGTCTGTTAAGGCAGTACCTCCTGCCAACAAACGCTACCGTCTGAAATGGCCACATTGTTTCACTGATTCGGGCCTGCAGGTATGCTTTTCTTAGATCCAGCAGAGACACATTGGAACACTGCTGGCGCCACTCTCGTAATTTGCTGGCACAAACATCAGCATCTGCCGTGAACGCATCAACATGCACATCCAGTTCGCGATAGTCCATCACTGGCCTTACCTTTGGTTTGTTGTGCTGAGCGACTCCCATCAGCGGAATCAGGCCTTTGGGAGGTCCAAGTATCTCATAGGGGTAGGGAATCAACCAGCCATCCTTGATCCAATCACGAAGTTCCTCTTCACATGCAGGCCTCATTTGGTCGGGCATATGGTACTCTGTTACCTCATTTCGCAGTTTTGCTGGTTCCTGGTTTTCCGACCACTTCCACGCGGCTGTCCAAACCTTCTACCTTTGCTGGTCAAACTCGACAATAAAGTTTGGCTGATCAATCTTCAAAGCAGCACACACTGGAACCTTCTTCTAAAACTGCATCATCCCCGTCTGCGTTGTGTGAGCACCACCTAGGGCTCTGATGGCATCATAGCCTAGAAGCAGGTCAAATCTCAGCGGTTTCTCGAGTACTACCAGCGCTTCGATGTTAGCTGAATTTTCAGTTTTAGTGCGAATGTTCACAGTGCCCACCCTGCAACATGTCCGCATCGCTCCGCTGAGGGTGGTTAATCTAGTAGTATTCTTCTTCCAAGTGCGGCAGAGGCCCGCACTCACTACGAGAGCACCCAGTCGAAGAGTGCTGAGCACAATGTCTCATTGACATAGACCTGAATGGTCAGAAGCGCTTCGTCTCATTTCTGTTTGGGGAAGAGATTGACGCTGGCATCTTGTCCCCGATCCCATTTCCTGAACAATCCCGGGCCATATGATCAGTCTTATTACATCAGTAGCAGCAAATAGCTGTCAGTCGCCGCCGACAGTTCCTCGCAATATGGCCCTGGTCATTGCACCTATAACACATGACTTCACCGTGCAGGATGGGCCCCTGGTACGGTCTATCCTCATTTAATGTGCGCTGTGCAGCAGCGACTACCGGTTCTCCCATCTCATAAGTATCCTTCATCACGGCCTTGGCCCGGTCTACCAGGTCGTTAAGGGACAATGAAGCTATGCTTGAGCTAGCTCGCAGGAGTTGCTTTGCTCCGGTTGGGAGCCCTGCCAAAAATTTGCATGCCAAGGCCCGCACAGGCAGCCCACCAAACAACACCGTCAATTTCGTTAGCTCGGCTAAATAAATGTCGACAGTTTCACCGGGATGCCAGGTTCTTGCCTCAAATCGCTCCCAAGTAGTGGCGAAGTCGATAGCAAACGCCTTGTATAATGCCGCCTTGATCCTTTCATAATCCTGTTTTCCTCTGGACTAAGCTGTTGATATACTGCGAAAGCCCCGCCGGACAGACGTAGAGGAACCAAATGTTCAATATTCTTCACACTAGACAACAGGCAATGTAGTTCCACCTACTCCACCCAGTCAAGTACCGGGGTCGAGCCGTCGAATTCTGGTATTAAGTTAAGGTCGAATTTGTCCCCCATTATGCCGAAATAGCTTGGCGTTAAATGGGCTGGTAAACAGCGAAACAAAATAAACTAAATACAATACGCAAAAATCGAGCTAGAATTCGTCACTGACAACTTTCTCTGTAAACTTCCAGCACGTCTCTCCCCACTGCCTCTGCCAACTGACATTTTATCAGAAAACTGACCCCATTTCATTTGCATACGTGTGCAGTGGAAGATGAGATCTCGTGAGATTCCACGAGACTACACCTTATAAATCCATGGGTGCCATCTTTGATTTCTCTTTCTCTCAGATCCCATCCGAAGGTAAGTTGTATGACCGCACAACACACACTCTTACGGGGGCGCTTTACTCTTTGATTATTACATTCAACTCTACAGACAATTTCATCCAAACCACTAAGCAGAAGTTAACACTGGTTGTTACTGTTTCAGACATTTTTTTCTGTTTGTGACGAAATGCTGCTATACGGTGAAAGGGTTGCCATCCCCAAAACTCTTCAAAAAGAGATTCTCAAGGATTTTCACATGGGGCATCCAGGAATAAACCGGATGAAAAACCTGATGAGAAGTTTTGTTTACTGGCCATAAATGGACCAAGACATTACCAACATGATGAATACGTGCAAAGGCTGTGCTTTGGCTGCCAAGTCACCACCTATAGCATGTAAACCTTGGCCTTAAGCTGAACAACCGTGGTCGAGGATCTACATGTACTACGCGGAACCAGTAGAGGATTTTTACTATCTACAGCTGCTCGAAATGGCCAGATGTTTTGAGATGCAAAAAAAAAAACCGGCAACGGCAACGACGACGAATTTTTTTATTAGAGTTGCTTGCTGCCCAGTTCACATCGGCAGAGTTCAGAGAATTCTGCAAGACGTACCAAGTTAAGCATATTACGACCCCCCAGTACCACCCCAGAAATAACGGCCAGGCCGAACGCTTTGTCGACACTCTAAAAAGGGCGTTAAGAAAGGTGTGCGGCGCACCGGCAGAAAAGGCCCTCCATCAATTTCTGCAGGTCTATAGAATAACGAAAAATCCGAACAAACCAGATGCCGGATTCCCAGCTGAAATCGTGTTTGGGCGGAGAATAAAATCAGTATTTGATAAACTGCTACCCAAGCATATAATACAATACAGAACCTCTACAATGCCAACAACACGGTTTAACCGCGGGGATAAAGTATATTATAAACATTGTAAGAATAACGTTTCCTATGGGAACTGGGAACGATCTTACGAAGAGTCGGCCATCTTACATACATCATTCAGGGCCCAAAATTCGAACATAAGAGGCACCTGAACCAAATAAGGAAACGCATCTCCGAGGATCAAAAAGAACTACCGCACGAAGGCAAAGAGGCAATTGATACAGTATACGATTGTTTTGACGTGGAACCTCCAAAAGGCATGTCAGAACCAAGACGCTCCGGCAGAAAAAGGAGCATACAGACCTCTTGCTGATCTTCCCGCAAAGAAAAGATACTGATTTCACACCCAGAGAAATCAGCTTGGGAGGGGGGGGTGTTGGGGACCACCCTCCAAATGGACTAATCCATCGTCCTTATACACTATAACTCATGGCGATCCCGGAGAGGGATCTGATTCCAGAGCGACCTTCGTATGCTCGGTGAATTACCAACACTTTCCGTTTGTAACCTTTTTGTTGTTTTCATGTAATACATGATTTAAACTGTTATCCGTTGTTCTGTTATTCTTGTGGCTATCTGCGAGCCATAACAATATCCGAATAGAATTTGAAACATTCAGACACAAAGGCGTTTTCACAATACGGTGTTTGTTTTTATTATTTCTTTCGATTCAGCTTGCATTGTATTATGTTCTTTAAGTACACCGTGTAAAATAATATAATCTGAAATATTGTAAAAACGCCCTTGACAAGTTCCTGTTTAAACCATATTTTTATTCATATAAAACTCTGTAGTTGCTTTCGGTTTGTATGTCCCCCCCCTTTTCTTTCTTTAAATGAGTTTTTTGTGCGTGGGGATTAAATTGTCAGTGGAAAAATGTAAGTATAAAGTCATTTATTTGTGATTTTTTTAATTAAAATCAATAAAAAAAAAGCAAATTGAGAACATATTTGGGGCATTTTCATTTAAATTCGTTCTATAGAAATGGAAGAAGTAGAAGCACGAGAAAGAGAAGTGGGAGGAGGAGGGGAGTAATCAGTTTTAATAACAAGGCAAGGATTAAAATGGCTCCCTTCTCCTTTCATTTAGACTAGCGGGGGGTACCCGGCATTGCCCGGGTGTTTGGAGGGGTGTGTGTGTTGGGGGAGGTAGATAAAAAAAACGTTGGCCGGGTTTTTGGAGGTGTAAAAGAAAAAAAATTATAGTAGAAAGATAGGCTTGAACCCTGAACCTTTGACGCGGAGGTGGAAAGGAAATCGAAACATAAACATGCGACCTAACCGCCTCGACCACGAGAATAGATGAATTGATAAGTGTGTTAAGTTGACGTTTATATGGCAAAATTAACAGGTGCAAGAACGTTAAGTCGCGTGATGCTTGACCTAGTTTTGCGCTGGAAGCCAGTTTCTGTTTTCCCCGCTACGCGGCGATCCAAAAATATCTCGAAAATAGCTTGTAAAAGTCGGGTAAAATAAAGATAGCTGCGACCCGAGTTCCTTAGTCGTAGATATTATTATTTAGACAGCATATAAAAAGTTTTAAGAAGGAGCGAGCCAGCCGAGAATCACGGCGAAAAAAGCCTTTTGTAGACATACACAAAAAGCGAACACACATACATACATACATACATTTTCGCTTTTATATATATAGATGTCGATGAAAATATGTCCAAATAAAGGTATATCAAACTTAAATAGATTCTTTATTTTTGATGATATTTTTCTTCAATTTTAACACAATCTGACTAAGACATTGAAAAATTTATTTACAAAACAATACAAAATTCTTAAGTCATGAAAAATAATGTCTTTTAAATGTTGCCCTATTTTAACTTTTTTTTAACTTCGCATATTTGTGTCCTTTTCAAAACATTATTCATGACATATTGCAGAATTTCGGGATTGTGATTTAACTCCCTTATTTCGTTCCT
The DNA here is from genome assembly GCF_053919585.1 of Euprymna scolopes. Classification (NCBI taxonomy): domain Eukaryota; kingdom Metazoa; phylum Mollusca; class Cephalopoda; order Sepiida; family Sepiolidae; genus Euprymna; species Euprymna scolopes. Next base: position 69,979,039 of record NC_136504.1, read on the forward strand.
GAAGTTTTCCTTCAAATCTTGCAATGACTTTTTGGACAGCCTAAACCCTTGGGAATATATATATATATATATATATATATATATATATATATATATATATATATATATATATATATATATATATATATATATATATATACCCTGCTTTATTGCAATATTTTTTTAATTTTGAAATTGCTATGAAACGCAGAGAAGTTAAATTTTGTATACTGGAAGGGCATAACAAGGTGCCTTGATTTTTGTGGAATTTGAACAAATATTTTGAAAATCATGCTAATTTTTCTATTTTCTGGTAATTTTAAATGTGTATCATTTTATTGCAAATGTATGAAAATGTATATTTCGGTAATAAAACAATATTCTAACTTCATATTTCTAAACTAGCTTGTTGCCCGGGTGTTTGGAAGTATGTGTTGAGCAAAAAAAAAATGTAATCGGCAGGCAAGCTCGAACCTCTGACGCGAAGGCGGAAAATAAAGTGGAGGTGTGTGTGTAAAGGTGTTCATTGAGCTAAAAAAATTTTAAAAGTGGTAGTATGAAGGCAGGCTCGAACCTGTATCACAAAGGAGGAACATAAAGTGAAAAAAAAAAGTTATGCGTTTGCTGTTGCGTTTGCTGTTGCGTTTGCTGTTGTGGAAGTGACGTAGGAATGAATTAAGGCTAGACAATCGAAAAGAGGCGACGACTTTGGAAAATATCGGCGAAAAAAGTTACCCTTCCCTGTAGAAAAGTGCCAAGTTAAAAGTGAAGGAATTAATGTTTTTAGCAAATTTTTCGATATTTGTCGCCCGACGGTTCGAGCTTCAAAACCATACCGATCTCGTGAAAATCCGTCGCCTCTGTCGAAAGTTTTTGCGAGACATACAAACATACATACATTCATACATGTATTTAAACAGGCAGGTGATATTTATATTATAGATTAGCGGTGGTATCCGGCGTTGCCCAGTGTGGTCAGGTGTCCGAGGAAGTGTGGGGGTAAATCAAAACAAATTGGAAAATAAAAAATAATGTAACACTCCTGTTTAAATATTATAACAAACAAGGAAAAAAAAACAGCGAATGTGATGCAAAATAAAGAATAAGCGAACGTTGTTAAAACTTCTTTTTAAAAATCGGAAAACAAAAACAAAAAGCAGTGAACGTGATGGAAATATTTTATAAAAACGAACGAAAAATAGCATAAATAACCCAATTTCAATATTAAAACTTAAAAAAATAAATCTGATATCCAGGCTCGAATAGGCAATCTTAAGATAACGACGCTGCTATTATAACGACTGGTCTATGACTGCGTGAGCAGAATTAGGTCGTTTTTTATATTTAAACTAATTCAAGAAAGAACTTTTTGCGCATGCGTGTTTGACTAAATTGTCATGAAGGAACGATTTTTTCTACCCCTCCCTCAAGAAAAGTGTCCAGTTGAGGGTGACGGAATTAACATTTTTAGCCATTTTTTAATATTTGTCGTCCGAAGGGTCAAGCTTCAAAATGATATCGATCCCGTGAAAATTCGTCGCCTTTGTCGAAAGTTTTTGCGAGACATGATGATTGCAACGTCTTGTCAGACGAGTGCCACTCCCTCAGACATTTAAAATCCATGAGCCCAAATGGCTGAGGGAGTATCTATACAAATATGATGTTACAGAGTCTTAGCTTTGTACGACGGCTAAGTCTCTCTCTCTCGGTTCAAAATGTTGAGATCCAGCAACAAGCAAGAGCAAGATAGCCACCAACAAATTAAACTGCAGACCAGCTTAATGCGGGTAATGGTCTTCCGCTTTATGTTTTTTTAAATCAGAGATTTGCTTCTCCTAGAAAGGTTGCCTTCACCACGGCTTATGGGAGCCCTCTCCACCCCAATACACATATACACACACACAAATATACACGCGAGACATACATACATACATACATACACGCATGCATACATGCATACATACATACATTTAAATAGACAGATGAGATTTATATATATTATAGACTAGCGTTGCCCGAGTGTTTGTAGATGTGTGTGGTTGTTAATGAAACACTAAGAATAAGCGAAGTAAAATAAGAAAGCGGAAAAACGAACGTAAAAACTTATCTAAAAAATAAAGCGGGGGGTACCGGGGCAGTGGGTAATCAAAACATCGAAAAAAAAAACTAACGTTAGGCAAACGAACGATGGTAAATGTAAAAATCGAAAAAACAAAAGCAAAAAAAAAGCAGAAAAACGAACGTTAAAACTAAAAGCAAAAAAAAAACACGTGAAAAATAGCTTGTCTCGATATTAAAATTTAAAAAATCGGTGGGTACCCGGGTGTTTTTAGGTGTGTGTGGTCGGTCGGGGGTGTTAATGAAACCCTAAGAATAAGCGAAGTAAAAAAAAAGAAAACAGAAAAACGAACTTTACGTGAAAAATGGCTTAAATAACACTGTTTCAATATTTAAATTTAAAAAATCGAAAAAAAAGACATCTCACACCACGATTCGAACCCAAAATGTTTAGATAATGAACCAACGCTCTAACCAACTGAGCTAACACGACATACATGAAATTTAGTCAGTTCTTCAACTATTTAAACTAAATCAGGTCATGACGTCATCTGACGCATGCGTAGAACCGGTCGTCGTCATGAGAGGACGGTTTTTGTTGACCCCCCCCGTAGAAAACTGTCGATTTCAGGGTGAAAAAATTAACGTTTTTGGACAATTTTTCGATACTTTTTTGAGCGTAGGATGGAGCTTCAATATGATACCAAGTTTGTGCATTTTTGTTCTGTCTGTAGAAAGTTTTTAGCAGACACACAAACACACATACATACATGCATACATACATACATACATACATACATACATACATACATACATACATACACACATTTTCGCTTTTATATATATATATGTGGTGGGGGTATATATTTAATTGCTGCCCACATCAGCAATATGTGGCACAAGGCCGGAAAGTGGAAACCCCACAGGCTCCCCTAAAGAAGGGGCACTCCTGCAATTTTAAAAATTGCCTGAGTAAGCCCGTCGGCATTACCCGATCGGAGCGCCTCAGGCAGCAAGCAATAAACTTGCCCCACCAGAAAGCCCGGTGGTAAGGCCTGGGAGGGTGGACCTCCTAGGTATTACCCAGGCGCCGTACCTCAGTCCAACAGGTGCTGGCCCGGTTCCCGGCCCCTCACCTGTTGGGCTGAGTGCCAAGTGACGAATCCTTGACGTGTACTACTCTATCTCCCTGCAGCCGTAGCCGCTAGGAGACCATCCCCATCAGACTTCTGATGGGAGTATTGGGGGGTATGAGACGGATGGATTCGCCAATCATTTTTATAACCAACGGCTGTGCTAAACAACCAATGAAAACGTTTAAAAATTATTATAAAATTGTCGAATTTGGGATTCAATTAGTGCCGTTAACTACGGCACGGACCGCATTTGATTCTTTGCCGCTATCTTGGTTACTGATTTGAACTACGCTGCCATCTTTGTTCAACACAATATCTCAGAACTTAACAGGTTACCTACGCCACGGACCGCATTTGCTTCTTGGCCGCCATCGTGGTTACTGATCTGAACTACGCCGCCATCTTTGTTCAACACAGTGTCTCAAAACTTAACAATATTATTATTATTATTATTATTATTATTATTATTATTATTATTATTATTATTATTATTATTTTATAGTAAATATATAAAAATGAACCATATTAATGTAAAGCAACATAATAAAACAATTCCTAATAAAAAATGACGAAAACAAACGAATTTTTTTCGATTTCGAACAATCCACTTTTGTCGAAAAAAAGTAATATTTTATTTTATCTTAAATATATATCGTGTTAGATAAAAACGTTATCACACAATGTCAATAATTTCAGTAGTTATTTAGATCATCGGTTACAAACAAACATATATTATATACACACACACACACATATATATATATGTAAATATATATATATATATATATATATATATAATACGAGATTAATATTTTCAGAGGTAAAGTAACCCATGAAGTTTAACGAAACTATTACAAGAGTGCTCAATACTGAAGTATTGAAACATATACGTTTTATTCGTTTTTACATAAGCAGTAATATGTTTATGCACATTCATGAGCATGTTTCGGTCAGCTAGTTACTAGTAACTAGAGAACTCTTCTGCCGATACAGCTTATATGAAAGATATGGTCAGCCATACCTGATTTTTTATCTCTCCACCTAGTATGGCTTTTTGATGTTCTTCTTACCGTACTTTTAATGGACGACATGTCTCAGCTTTGTATAGTTTTCCATATTTACATGGCATCTCATATACACAGTTCTTATTCATTCCTGTAGAGAGCCTGACTCGCACAAGCTATTTCTAGAAAGTTCAATCACTTCTGAATACTGTCCTGACGTCATATAGATTACATATTCTTTAAAGTTTTTTTTTCCGACAAGCCTTTCATGTAGTGTATACAAACTTCGGTAAGTTTTTAAACGGTTTCCCTTGGTGTCTGGTCCAAAATTTTGAGTTCGACAAAAACATCCCTGAGTTCGACAAGGTACACCTGAAGAAGGTTGGAGGTTACATCGACCGAAACGTTGTGAAAATGGCACTCAAGATGAGAACAGTCCAAAGAATTCAAATAATACGAATAACCGATTCTCATTTCAAAAATTCAGAAACGTCAGCATTTGATATGTTTCCATTCTTCACAAAAGTGGGTCTTTACATAGCTCAATGAAAATTCATAAATTTTAATGCCATTTGAAGCCTATGTCAAAACTGCGAGGAATTACTGTAATGGAACCAAACGGATTGAATGTCACCTTAGCCCCTCACTACAACCCATTCGTAGAATTGATGGCAAGGAACACATACCTGATAAGCAATGTTAGCGTTTTCATGCATACCAAATATTTCTGGAGGGTCGATGCTGGGTAATGCTTCAATATAATGCTTGTATTCTTCGAGGGTATCGAATTCGGGGGCATAGTAAGTACCTGGAAGAAATAACAAAAGACAGGTGAGAGATGTGCGAAATACCAGGTAAAATTTTTCGCATAAAAATAAAAATTCAAGCTGTCATTTTCTAAGGTTAACTTACAAGAGTGAGAGATATGGGGAGGGGGTGGAAAGAAAGAGATGGAAGAGAAGCAATTTATGTCTCAGAATATCATTACTTCCCCTAAGAAGCCATTTATGGCAAAAGAACCAAATTTAAAGTGAAAACCTCTGCAGCGTGGAATACTAAAGCAATAGACTAAACAGCTCGAGGCTCCCTTTCTTAAATTGAAACATCTGAAGCATCAAACATAACTGTATATGGATAGAAGAATGTCAGGATCGGTAAAATTAATTTTCCAGAGATAACACTTTTATACCCCTTTATTTTCCTTTTACAAAGATTGAAATGAAGGTATAATGATACCAAGCCTTATGTCTAGAATTATTATTCAAATTTTGATTAAAATCTTACAAATTTTTGCAAAATAAATAAACACGTATATTACAAAAAAAAAACTGCAAAACACTAGATAAAAATAAATGCAATTACATAGATATAATACATGCTGAAAGTACACAAATAATAGATAGACTAAATATTAGTGATAAAGTCAATTAAAACCTAAGGAAATATATTTATATCTTATAAGTAATTTTACAATAATCTTATTACTTTATTTAATTAACTCAACTAAAAGTATCCTTTCTAGAATCAACGAGTAAATCAAAAATGGCCTAGAATTAAAATGCCGAACGAATCACTTGGTTTAATAAGATAGAAATAAATATACTTTCCTACAATGTTACATTTCTATCCGTCCATATCCAAGAACTGTTCAACACTGCACTCAATTTCGCCCAGATATGTGCTGATGTATTCAATGATGAAATTTAAATCAATAAATATATTAAAAAATATCAATTTTAATCAATAATGATCAATAGATAAAAATCAAATATGATAAACTATTTGATTTGGCCATAGATTCTTGGCATTCCATAGAGACATTATTATTATAGGGATATTTGATACTGCAGATATCGATCAGCATAGAGATGACGGATTAGTTATAATATCAGATCCCAAGAATGTCCAAGGAGAAAATTTAAAGAAAATTATACACAAAAAAGAGATGTACTAACCTAAAAGTAACTCACTTTTTACATGTCACTTTAAACTTAAATGAAAATACTTACAAACCATAGTAAAAATATAACATGAATCCAATATATGCGAAACCAAAGTTCAATCACATCGCATCCATCATAATTCCTAACGCAGGCTAAGCAGTAATTCTAGTAACGAAAATATATTTAAGAAATTAAGTCGCATTTACAACAATGCTCTAAAATGTAGTGGAACCATAATATCGAAACTAAATTTTAGCAACAGTAATTATTACAGATTAAAAATATATGAAAAAGAAATATAATCTGGTATGCACTACCCTATAATCAAATGCTAAAAAATGGCAAAAACTTCTTACATCTCATCGAATAACACTCCCCAACGGACAACTTTTTGCATGAAATACTCAATAAAAATAAACTAAAACTGTCTGCGAAAATTGAGGAATGATAATTAAAGCACACAATAAAAAATACTAAATGAAAGCTGCAGACACAAAAAAGTATGACAAAATTGATAATGATTAATCAGGTAGGCATATATTGTTCCATGTTGCTAAAAATATATCGATTTCTCCGATTTTCCTATTTGGTTCTAATAATTTGGTTCTTTCTTTATTTTTAGTCAGTTAATCATGTTCTTCTATGTTATTCAATTTCATTGAGGAAAGAATTAATATATTATCATGCACGAGGAAATTATGCGTTCACTAAATTAATACGGATCACGTTTCCGATTTAAGTTTTAGATATTTCGAACAAATCGGATTTAATTTGAAATGTCTGTTTAGAAAACAAACATATTTAGCAAAATAAAAACAACACGCTTTATGTCAACTGACGAGATTTGTCTGTCGTTACCAAAATCCGTCTTTAGGTGTTAATAAATAAAATAAACGGAAACAACAAACCTCTTTATCCCACTCTGACACTGCGAATTGCTTCAGAAAATAAAATTCTCAAACTATGTAATGAAAAATAAATAAATTGGAGTCCATCTGCGACAAACATACTCCAACGTTCTCTTTGAGCTATCCAAATTCAATCTGCTGTTGTTTCCAAAAACGTATTTTGACTGCACCTATAAAAATACTTGCAACTACGAACACAATTTTTTTTATTTACTGAAAAACAAGTTCCCACGTACAAAACAGTCCAGATGCTTCGAAGTTGGTAAATGTTCATTTTCCTATCCATTGTTGCAGAAAGCGACATTTTATTTATTTTAACTTTCAAATTACAGTCAACAGAAGATTCAAAGGAAAACTGTGCTTCCAATATGAAATATTCCGCTGAATGTCTGCTTTATTTTTTCAATAACAAATTAATATTTATCATTTTAGTAACTAATTTATATATCTAAATTTCTTTAAATATCAAATGTAATTGGTTTCGCCAGTAAAAAAAAGAAAGATACGTCCGTTTCCTTTTCTGCGAAACTGCTTTTACAGTCGCCATCTTTAACTGCTAACATTCAATGGACGTAAAATATATTGAACGTAGTTAACACTTATGGTTTCTGCTAAATAACAAAATGCAAATAGCCGTCTACATTTCAGAAAGGTAAATCTGTTCAATTAATAACAATTTTTTCATGTTATTTCTTTATATCCATTATATATATTAAAACAACAGCAAATTACATTTCTTCCATTCTCAACATGTATACACATAGTAAATAATTCATACAAATATACTTTCGTTTTAAATGTTAATATTATCCCTTGTTAAACGATTGCTTTATTGGCCGTTTCTACACCATTGCATAACTTTACGCATGTAACTTTTCAAAGAATAAGTTTCAAATATTTACATTTCCTATCCACCCCTCCCCACCAAAAACAAAGGACCGTATCTTTTTGGTGAAGCTGTTTTTTCAATCATTATGTTTAACTTGTTTTGAAATGTCTTTGGTTTCGTGACCTTGATCTGAATCTTGTTTTCTTTGACAAACCGTTGCAGTCGTTCAATTTGCCACATGCGTTGCACCCTTGACAAGCTTCACGTATACGATTCTCTCGTAATTGAGGCTGCTTTTTGCTTCCTCAGACGTGATGATTTGTATACCGTTATTTGGAGATATTGTTTTTCATTACCTTATATGAACTTCAGAAGTTTTTTCAACATTAAGCGTCTCTTTAAATATTAGTTTGTCGTTTTAGCAGCTCTTTCTGAAATTACCCAATTCAGACTCTTTAATCCATTGCTGTTGTTAGTTTCTGATACTGAAAAAACGCTGTGTCAGTTACATGTATCCTTATTAACAAAATAGCCTCTTGACTCTTTGTAGTGAAAATTGAATGTGACTGCAGTCACGGAGGTGGGCTGCATGTGTGAACTCGAAACCCGAGCGATAGAAGACGAGAAGGCGACGAATCAGCAGGTTCCAATGCGCATTAATTTGCATAAATGAGATTATATAAGGCCGGTAGTAAAGATGTTTGGGAGAGTCGAGTCGTTGAGTTCTCGGGAACCGGATGGAACCTGGTTAGAGCGGAGAGTGTCGCCGAGAATCAAGTCCCAGGTTTTTTTTTCGATTAGGCTCGTCGACTTTCTTTTTATATCAATTTTTTTTTTATTACATTTTCACCCCAAACAAGGCACATTGCCACTTTGGTGTAGGGGCTACTATCAGGGGCAACAACTACTAGGGTACTATGTAGGGATTTGGGCAGCAAGATGTTGGTTCACGTTGCACTTGAACTTCTGCATGTCAGTACAGTTTGGGGAAGCAATGACCTGGAATGGAATTCCAAAGTCTAGCGATTCTGGGGAAAAAAACTACTAGAGTAGAAAGATCTTTTACATCTACGGATCTCTACAGTGTGGGGTGGGATTTTGCAGCTTGTCGGGTCTGTCGAGGGTGTTCACATCGTGGGGGCACAAGTGCTTGCAGTTCATCAGAGCATTCACCATTAAAATACTTGTAGAACAGGCAGAGGGATGCAACGTTTCGTCGATGGGACAGAGGCTGAAGATTAGGTGCCAGTTTAGGGCCTATCAGATTTGCGACTCTCTTTTGAACCTTGTCAAGGAGCGAGAGACTAGTAGCCGATACACCAGCCCAACTATGACAGCAATACTCCATACATGGACGAATGGTTGCCTTATAGAGGTACAGGATACTTTCGGGTGTTAGTAGTTTTCTAGCACGGTATAGAGAGCCCACCTTCCTTGCAGTGGCCCTGGCAATGCCCTCAATGTAATTGTTCCAACTCATGTTTCCTGTTAACGTTAGGCCAAGGAGCTTGAAAGACGTACTCTCAGATAAAGAGTCGTTGGCCATTGTTATAGGTGGCAGAGAAGGTTTCTTGTAATTATTGAATGAAACTAGTTTAGTCTTGGTGACATTTAACGTGACCATCCATTTTTGTCCCCATTCCACTACTGATTGGAGGTCATCCTCTAGTGTTTCTGCCATTTCTTTAGATATATGTTCATTTGTTTTCCTGTCGTGTCTGTTATAGAGTGTGGTGTCATCAGCATATATACCCATCAGGCAATTTTGTCGGGGAGGTCATTTATGAATATCAGGAACAGTAGAGGTCCAAGGATTTTCTCTTATCTAAGAAGGATTTAATTATGTTAAGTATTCTACCAGTGATACCATATGATCTAATCTTCCTGAGGAGACACTCATGCCATACCCTGTCAAAAGCCTTAGATATATCTAGAGCTACCGCTCCGCCCTCTCCCGCTTTGTCCAGTGAATGGTATATCCGTTCAGAGATTATAGTTAGGATTTCTGCTGTGGAACGGGCTAGTCTAAATCCATATTGTTGGTCAGTCAGAAGTTTAGCATCTGTAAGGTGATGGACTAGAGCATGGTTAATTAAGGTCTCAAATATTTTGGAAAAAAAGTGGGAGGAGGCTAATGGGGCGATAATTTACTGGGTCAGTTCTTTCACCAGAATTCTTGATTACTGGTACCACAGAAGCAGTTTTCCAACAGCCCGGGAAGCAAGATTCATTAAGACATTTGTTGTAGAGTTTGGAGAGAACTGGAGCTACTTCGGCTGAGCACTTTTTTAATAGCACAGCTGGGATGAGATCGGGTCCACATGCTTTTGAAGTGTCAAGGTTTTTTTATGATAGCATGCACCTGAGCAATTTACAGTGAAACGATTTCTCTTATAGATCTGTCGGTTCTAATTGCTCTAGAAACGTATTGAAGATAATGTCTAGAACGTTTTTCTTCCTCTGTAAACATTCAAGAATTATACGTGTTTAATGAATGGTTTTCTACTTTAATAATATATGGCTTACTTGTTAATCTGTATTTATTTTGTTCACGATGAAATGCCGTTTCATCGTTGTCTGACTAGTTTGAACATTTATTTTCTACATTTGGTGTTGCTTAATCACTAGTGGAAATATAGTTGGAAGCCATTGTAAATAAATATCTATGTTCACACGCACAGAATAATCAAATAAGCCTTAGTCTGTCATATATATATATATATATATATATATATATATATATATATACTTGTTTATTGTTATATAAACATGCTCACATCCCGCTGCTACAAACAGCCACTTGTTTCAATCAAACAACAGATATCATCAGGCAGCGACTTGACTATTCAAATGTTCAATGAAAAACCATTCATTGAACATTTGAATAGTCAAGTCGCTGCCTGATTATATCTGTTGTTTGATTGAAACAAGTGGCTGTTTGTAGCAGCGGGATGTGAGCATGTTTATATAACAATAAACAAGTATTAACAGCTCTTTTTATTGAGCACTATCTAACAACATCGTTGAATTCACTAGTCCATTACTTTTGAATAAAAAACCCCGAGTATATATATATATATATATATATAACTACTTAATTTACTCACATAAAATTAATATACGAAAGTATAGATTTATACGTAAACTTTAAGTATTTACTTCAAAAGTGCTCAATACGTAGGTAGAGCTAGTTAGTAATTTATAAAATATATATGGCGATTAAGCTACACTGAATATTCGGCGTTTCATCCACTCTAGGGCTCCTCAGGCTTATATATATGGGGGCACAGATAAAAATAGTATATTATTATGTTCTTGTGACTATTACATGTGTGTGTAAAAGGATGAAGGAAAGTAGTATTATGGCAGATCAAGGAGGAAGAAAAAATAACTAGAAAGGGAAGATAACTTTATATCATGGAATTCTGGGTGGACTCTAACGCAGGGCTATATATATTTATGTTTGTGTTCGCAATATAAACATGCACTAATGAAAGTAAGCAAGTAAAAAAAAATTACTTCAATAAAATATTTATTGTATGCGGAACCGACTATGAAATAGTAAGTGTAGATGGAATGATGTATGTGTGTACGTAGGTAAGTACCTAGAGAAAAGAATCCGTTGATGATGTCTATAATAGAAAGACGAGTATTGTGTACGTATGCGTATGAGTAAAGAAAAGTTCTTACATACAAGGATAGTATCTTGTGTGTGTGATTGCAACCGTCAGCCCGAATGGGAAGACAGACGGTCTAGCTGATGTTTAGGTGTGTCAGAAATTTCGTGAAAAACATTGAATAATTCCACCCCGTCTTTCTAAGCTTATAACTCCTTGAAAAATGTAATTCAAGCCCTTATTTTTTTTTCAATTAAAGGAGCAAGGACTAAGGTTTCATTACAAAAAAAAACGTGTTTTTTTTTTAAGTTTTAAACTTCGGACTTTACAGGTAAATTTCTAAAAAACACTACTTTTTTTTATTTTAAATTTGAATATATTTATTTATTGACCTTTTTTCTTCAATTTGTGATATATAACACTTTGGTGAGTAAATTAATTATTTACTTTTTAATAGACATTTCAAAATGGGAGGCGTGAATTATTCGACCCCCTGTCTTTCCAAGCTGATAACTACTCGAAAAATGTAATTCAAGCCCTTTTTTTTTTTCAATTAAAGGAGCAAAGACCAAGGTTTCATTAAAAAAAAACAAAAGAAAAAATAAAGAACGCGGTTTAAAAAAAAGTTTTAAACTTCGAACTTTACAGGTAAATTTCTAAAAAAACACTACTTTTTTTTGTTTTAAATTTGAATATATTATTTATTGACCTTTTCTCTTCAATTTGTGATATATAAAACTTTGGTGTGTAAATTAATTATTTACTTTTTAATAGACACTTGAAAATGGGGGGGCGTGAATTTAAAAAAAACGTTTGTCTAAAATATTATATTCGGTTCATTGGAAAGAGAATAAAATTTCACATTGACCCTGAAAATATCGTAAAAATAGAATCGATAGAAAAATTTTGAAACACGAATAAAATATTGAAAAACTCGTAATTTCTCTGTTAAAAGTGGGTTGTTTATTTTCTTTATGGATTATACTTCCAAAATAAACTATTAAAGTTGTTTTAAAAGTAATAGAAATATTTTTTTTAAAACAGTAATGAATTTTACGAACTCAATATTTTTCAATTTTTAAATTTTAAAAAGTTTAAAAATTGAAAAACATTGAGTTCGTAAAATTCATTACTGTTTTAAAAAATATATTTCTATTACTTTTAAAACAACTTTAATAGTTTATTTTGGAAGTATAATCCATAAAGAAAATAAACAACCCACTTTTAACAGAGAAATTACGAGATTTTTATATTTTATTCGCAGTTTCGTGTTAGGGGTGTCAAAAATTCCTACAAAAATTCTGATACACCTAGATGTTATCTGCAGAAGGTTGTGAGAGAGAAAAAAAGCGAGAGCGAGTCGGTGCATTGTTTTTATAAGGTAGATCAGGCGCTCCTTGGTATAACGACAAGGGGAGATAATCTAATTCGGTTCCACCTAGTGCTATGTGTATGTAATTGTGTTTTGAGAGAAACTACAGATACAATACACAACTGCAACGCTTAATGAATACTGTTTTTTATCCTGTTTTATTTTATTTTATATTTTGAATAAGTTCATGTATTAATTGTTGTTCCAGTTTTTTTTTAATTTTGTTAACAATAGATCTGTTGATAGTCGCTTCTTCCGAATTATCTACTCAAATGTTTGTTTTGTTCAGAGCAACTGATACTGTTATTATTTTCTTCTCATATTTCGTATTTTCTGTTTCAACCATGTTTGTTTTATGAATTGAATGAAAATATATTTCGCTTAGCATTGCCCGGGCATCACATTTGTTTAAAATATGATTTTAAATTCATGCAGATTTCGTATTTATTATCATAAACTCAATTCTCTATCGCTTATTATATATAACATTGTATAGTATATATAGTAGTGATTTCAAAAGTAAAAGAAATGGCGTAATTTTTTGTTCTTAACATTTTTAACCATAAAAGAATGATCCACAATAAGTGCAATCATTTGACCTGCCTCGCGCCACTCTGCGACCTTGCATCTCAGAGGAGATGCACTTTCAAAAATGGATACAGACATAGTGAATTTTAAAAATTAGATTAGTGGGGGTCATAAAATATGTTTAAATGATATTTTAATTTGTCTAGATTCTATAAACATTATTATAGAGTCGTGATTTCAAAAGAAAAAAATTGGGTGCCATCTGCTAGAATCGAAACCGAAAGCAAAACTGTAGAATTCAAAGCTGGTGACGTTACCACTGTACCAACGTGACAAGCATGTGAACTGATTAAAATAAACTAAGATTAATCTACAAATTGTATAACGATGTTTTCAATTTTGATCCCTTTTCGACCCCTTAAAACTACCCATAAAAGAATGGTCCATAAAAATTCAATCCGCTCTGCGACTTTTAATTTCGGAAGTGATAGAGTTTGAAAATATGGAGACAGGCAAACAGACAGACGGACTTCTGTCCGTCTGTCTGTTTGTCTGTCTCCAGACAGACATAGCACCTTTTATATACTAGATTAATTAATTAATTAATTATTTTATAGTCGCTTTGTCAAATATTACAGTAAAATTCTCAGTTATATGTTCTCGTTGTATTCCTACACCAATGATTTGGCATTCAGTATGCGTACGGAAGTAGTTACAGATCGGATAAAGAAAAAATGAATATGTGTAAACTGAGAATTGGATGCGACATACTACAGTTTATTGCTAAATAGTAAAAATAAAATATTAAATTTCTTTAAAAGTCTTAATATATCTTCTGCAACGATAAGTAAGGGAATTCAATATATAAATACACGAAAAAAATGTTTGCTAGAATATTAAAGAGCAAAAACTTGCATTTCTGCTTTCTCACGTTTTCGCAGTTTTGAAAACCTTACAATCCCTTGTATATTAAAAGAAATCATAAAAAGATACTATAATTATATAAAATTATGAATTGGAATACCACCTTTAATTTTTGTTAATATATTAAGAAAATTAGTAAGCGAAATGATCGTCAATAGAATTTGAGGATGTAAGAATTATTTATGAAATAAACTTTTATTGTTTCGCATCACTCATCATACAGGGAGGATCTCATTGGCCGAAACTTTGCGCCAAGAATTTGAATATATATTTTTTTATGTGTATTTAATGTGTTTATATTATGAATGGTAGTAATCATTGCCGTTACACCCATTTTTTTTATTTATTAATTACTTACGAATGTTTATGAAACAGAAATAAATTAGTTGTGAGTAAGATAGAAACTATGTATGATTAAAATGAAGGGAAAGAAATCCATCTTGGTGGTGGGAAGTTGTGGTGGGTTATTTCTCTTGTATAAAATGGATGCAATTGTCTGCAAATTTGAAACGAGTTATTTAAAATTGTTTCCAGTTCTTTACTAATATATATATATATATATATATATATATATATATATATATATATATATATATATATATAATCTGAAGTTCGTGTACTCCAAAAGATTTGTTATTACCGTCTCCCTAGCAGTAGAAATGTTACAAAGCGCATTCAATAAGTTTTATTGATAGTATATATATGAAAGTCCACTTTGAAGTAATCTTCCCCGGCTGCAAAACACTTGTTGTACCGTTCCAATAATTTCTGGCAGGCTCCATGGAATCCTCTTGTATGAGCATGTCAATGATCCTCATCAGAGCCTCTTTCATCTCCTTAATTGTCTCATAGTGACAGTTTTACTTGAGGTTAGGGAATAACCAAAAGTCACATGGAACAAGGTCTGGACTATAGGGAGGGTGAGGAACTGTCTTGATGCTCATCTTGGTCAAATAATCTGTGACAAGGATGGGGCATCCTTGGGATAAACTTTGCACAAATTTTCCGCATCTTCAATTTCGCACGAATAATTGCGTATACAGTTCCCACACTGACATCAAAATGTGCCCTTATTGTCTCTATCGACACACAACGGTCCTTGTCCATGAAATTATTTATTTGGCCAATCAACTCTGGTGCTCTGATTTTGTTACTCCTCCCACACCTCTCATCATCCCTCACAGATTCCATGCCTTCCTTGAATCTCTTATGCCATGCAAAACTGATGCTCAATTCGTGCAAGATTGTCAAAAAGCAGTCTGAAACATTCCATATGTTTCTGTAGGATTTTTCAAGTTTAAAACAGAATTTTATTGCGTATCGTTCTTCTAAAGTATCATCACGTCCAGATTGCATTTTTTAAATTCACCAGCTGTGACAATCAGGCTTTAGTGGAGTGTATTCCAATTCCTGCTGTAGCTGTTCATTTGAACGAGAAATAATAAAAATTGGTCAGTTATCTCATAAGATGTATAGCAATAACATACTAAATTTTCAAGAGTTTGCAACAATTTTAAATGCTTGTACAAAAATGTCTGAAAACTTATTCGAAGCATCTCGTATTTTCTGTTGAAGAATGAGTGAAGTTGAAATTTGTTTTCCCTTCGCTGTTCGTTCGTCATCTCATTGTGATGCTAAGCGCTGTTTTCGTCCTTCACTCATTTAAAAAGAAAACACTTTTTTTGCAATTCAATTAGTAAACATGATTAGCAGTTCTAAATGAATGCAATTTTATTCGTCACATGTTAATAACCAATAAAAATGCCATTAAGAGGTTTTGTACAAAATAATTTATATATGAAATAAAAAAATTAACTCACTATATTTATGATTTATAGTTTTACTAACAAAACAAAAAACCTGTGAGTCACATTGTGTTTTCAAAAAGAACAATGTATGTTTAATCAATTTAATCAATTTTAGCATTTATTCCAGATTAATATTTTATTTTCTACTTGTTGGAGTGCCCGGCGTTGTCCGGGTGTTCGAAGGTGCGTGATGAGCACAAAAAACGTGTTAGTAAGCAGGCAGGCTCGAATCCGTGACGCGAAGGCGGAAAAGAAAGTGAAAGAAAACGTGATATCTTACCGCTACGCTATGAAGCCATTCAAATTTAGTGATGTCAATAAAAACGTTGATTTGCTAAGTGAATGGGTTCACGCAGATGCAGAAATAAACGTTGGCTGAAGGCCAGTTCAGCTTTTCGCCGTTTCATTTATTTGTTTCCGCACGATGTTAGGGAAACCAAGCTCCCCTTAAAAAGAGGGAACTCTCAAATGAATAGCAAATGTTTGATATGAAGGATTTTCCCAACACTGATCAAAGCTAATTGCTTTCAAGACGTCCCGGCATGCAAGGACGCTGACGGCTTTGCTTCGATGAGTTTCACTTTATTTATATGAAGAAGACAAACAAACACGAGAAAAGACGAAACAGAGCGAATTTTATAAAAGTCGATCAAAATAAATGTAGAGACGATGTACATTCGCAAATCCGAGATATTATGATCTAGGGAATATATAGAACGTTCTCGAAAATAGTAACCATCTCAAGAACCCCTTTCCCGAAAAAATCCTTTTGGGGACATACAAAAACGCGCGCGGCTGTTTTGCCTTTTATATATATAAACTAGCCTGGGTGCCCGGCGTTGCTCGGATGTTTGGAGGTGTGATTTGAGAACAAAAAGTAGTAGTAGGCAGACAGGCTCGAATCCGTACCGCGAAGGAAGAAAAGAATGTGAAAAAAAAAACGTGCCGCCTTTGTTGTTGGGCCCATCGCCAAACCGGAAGTGACAAACGTTTAAATTAATACTAGTCCATTGAAAAAAGATGATTTTCGAAAATATAGGCGAAAAAAGTGACCCCTCCCTGTAGAAAAATGTCCAGTTTGGAGTGAAGGAATTACTGTTTTTAGCAAATTTTTGATATTTTTCGACCGAAGGGTCAAGCTTCAAAACGATACCGATCTTGTGAAAATCCGTCGCCTCTGTCAAAAGTTTTAGGCAGACATACAAACATACATACATTTAAACAGATTTATATTATAGATCTGTCATAAAAAGGGAAGTGCGAAACTTTCACTCTCTTAGTAGTAAGTCCTAATTCTGCTACCCAAATCACCGAGTACAAATTTTGTAACAAATATTTGTATATTCACTGATGAGAAAGAGTGTTTTGTTTTTCTCTTTTCTTTTGTTGCCTCTGGCTGACAATGAAGACAAAAGAAATGTAGTCCTTCTGGTTTTAAGCAACGTTCAACCGTGAGAATAGAATTGATGCTTTAAATCGTTAGGATGATGCACTTAAATGCAGGGGTTATGATTTTGAATATCACACAGACATTATCTATACTCTCATTTTGTCTAAAAACGAAATTAAATATTTCAAATTACAACATTAAGAAGATATTTTACTTTTTTTTTTTTTTAATTTATGTAAATTATATAATTTACAGAAATTAGGATCAATGCAACGCCAGGTAGCTTTGCTAGTTTTTTTATTCATAAACTAATTGTGTTTTTTTTATTTTTTAAACAGATATCATCATTTGTCTTCAGGCAATTTATCTCATCAACTTTAATATTTATGCAATATTTCACCTGATGTGCCCTTCAACATCAATTATGCATGATTGTCAGTAAGCTCTCACAAGTCAAACGGCCTGTTCCTGTGGTTAACATTTGATTTGTTTATGAACTACATACATACCCGAGTGTTTATTTAAAGTTTTTCTCTGTTTAAGTAGATAAGAATAAAAATGTCTTCCAAATTTGACCACTTAACAATGCTTATTGTTTTTGTGCTTAGTCTTGCTGGATTCCGGCACAGGAATTGATCTGCTCTGGAGTAGTATCTAACTTAGTGCTGTTATTTGCGATAATATCGATGGAGAAGATGAACCATTGCTCGTACAAGTCAGTGTGTAGCCATCTTCAAATGTTATATTATTTTGATATTTGGTTTTGTAGGGCGATGAATTCTCATCTCAGGTTGCTCCCTTAAACCTGTGTACAGAAAGGCTGAAGACGTTCGAAGATAGTATCTGATAGGCAATTTTCCGTATTTAAATATTGGTGGATTAAATCAATCTGAAAAGAAACTGGACTGGATGTGATGTGTGAGTTATGGGCGAAAGTGGCATAAGTAGATACTATTATTATCTAATAGAATCACTTGTGAATCTATAACTGTAATACAAACAACTATTGCGGTTTGTTGGCATGGGTGCAATAAACCTATATATTTTCAGGTCGTTCAGTTATGGGCACCAGGTAGTAAACTATGAACATAAAGCAATGAATAGAAAGAAACCCTCTGAAATGGAAAGACGACCACATTTACTGTCTCTTGCTCTAGATGACTTTTTATTCTCCAAGATCAATGGAATCATTAAGGGGGCTGTTTTGAATCATAAAATTAGCATAACAATGAGAGAATGGGCACCTCGGAAATAATTTTCCTGTAAAAATACAACAAGTCTGGTGTTTGACTGAAAGGAGTTTTACTTTAAGGCAAACCATGTTTAGCATTACCATGTTCGTAAGTGACTTTTAACATTGTGTGGAGTCGTTTCGACACACGTTTTGAACAACTGACCTTCGTTGTTCTGTGGACAGAAGCAGCTGTTTATTTCTTTTGATAGCATATCATAGTTTGTTCATTAAATCGTGACATCCATAGAAATGGTAACAGTCACGGAAATGTTGATTTTTTTTCTTCTCTGATAGGAATTATTCTAAAAAACAACCATTATTTCCTTTAAGACTTGATTTTACTTTTTACTGAAATTTGCATCTATGCGAACTGCATCTTTCCTTTCCAACCATTGTAGAGTATGGAAAACTCGACAACCACTTTTCGTCATATCGACAACTAATACCCATTACTCATACTTCCCCTCATGATGTAACTATCTCTGCACGTCAGCCTAACTTCTAAGTTGACCTCTAATGGAAAATTTTATTTTATTGGTAAAATAAACATAAACTTATGCGGAACTTTTTCATTTTTAACTGTAAGTTTATACACTAAACAACTAATTTCGTTATATATGTATAGCGAAATTAGTTGTTTAGTGCATTTAATTTCAGTCATATTATTATCCACTATTGTTCTTTATCAATTATAGGTTAATTAAGTAAAAAATAATTTAAATGCAATATTTATAAGAGCATTTGCACCAAACTAATCACGGCACTAAGTGAGATACAACTCCGTGACATACGTTGGTGTTGATAGTAAAAAATTAATCGTTAAATTTTTCTGTTCATTGGATTTATGCATGCAAAAACATAAAAGTGTTAAAAACATTATTTTCCACGAGTTTAGAGTAACGATGTCAGAGCTGTGGGTTTGGATAATGTATCAGAAATAGGAAGTAAGTAATTGTTGTGTCTGTATCAATAACAACACGAACGCAGAAAGTAAAGGTAAAACAAATATATTAAGACGAAAAGATAATACATATTTACAAAGGTGCAGTTGTACTGCAGTTGGAAGATTGTCCGGCAGAGGGCGTGTTAAAGTCTTTCATGGGGCAACCGGCACATGCGTCTTACCTATCCGGCGTTCGAACACAGCTCTCCGGTCTTGCTGACTTGATACCTTTATCTATATCTTGTTCACTCACGTATGCTAATTAGTGGGCGTCTCCACAACACCCCCTCTCAAGATTTGAAGTCGTGTAGATTTCAATATCTTTTCCTTTTGGGGTTCATTATCATTGGGTCTATAGCCTTTCTTTTCTTTCCCGGTCTCCTCGGTTCGGGCATGGTCTGTGGTGGTTCAATATTAAACGTTTCGTGTATTATATCAATTGGATCTTCCTGTTCCTCAGGTTTGTCATGTTTGTTGTCCTTCCTATTACGTTTTCTCCATTGATTTTGGTGTCTTTTGTGTATCCCTTTTGGACCTTTTATCATGTAGACCAAGTCGCCGATACGCTTATCTACCGTACCCGACTCCCAATATGACATATTATTTTTAAAACATTTAAAATATACCTGATCACCAGGTTTAAACCTTCTACGTGATGTGTGTGTGTGCGTGCGTGTGTGTGTGTGTGTGTGTGTCGTTTTATATACGACTGCTTGCTTTGGTATTAATTTATCAAATGGTGATTTTATTTTTCTCGCAAACATTAATTCTACTGGCGATAATTTTGACGGTGTATTTGGGTTCTCAGTTATCCTGTATATTTGCAGGAATTGTTGTAATGCTTTATCCATCGGTGTCCCTATCGATTTTCTAAGGGCACGCTTTATCATATCTACGAACCTTTCCGCTAATCTATTTGATATAGAATGGAACGTTGGTGTAGTTATATGGTTTACCTGAAACGATTCACAAAAATCCTTGAAAACACTTGAAGTAAATTGTGTTCCGTTATCTATGACTACAATATCTGGTACCCCAAAACGTGCAAATATTTCATGCAGAAAACTTATTGTGGTCTCTGTCGTTGGGTTTTTGACCCGCTTTACTTCCGGCCATTTGGAAAAACTATCTACTATGATTAGGTAGTATTGTCCCTCGATCGGTCCAGCAAAGTCTAGATGAATGCGTGACCATGGATGGTCAGTTTTTTCCAAGGTTTATGAACTATCGGTGGTGCCTTAGCGGCTAACGCACAACCTTTGCATTTGTTTACTGTTAATGCAATATCCACATCCATATTACGCCAGTAAACATAACTCCTCATAAGTGTCTTCATCCTATTTATACCCGGGTGTCCTGTATGAAAATCACGTAAGATTTTTTTCTGCAAGGTTTTCGGTACAACCACTCTTTCACTATATAATAATACCTCATTGCATAAGGAAAATATATTTTGCGTTTTTTCCTCATTTTCCCTTAATTTATGTCTTTGATGACGTCGTCATTTTCAGCCTCCCTTTTTATATCGGTAAGCGTGACTGGTAATTCTCTTATTATATTCGCCACCATGTTTTTTCCTCATAATTGGAACGTATAGCTGCAATTACTGACTCTTCAAGGGTTTCATCCCTTTTCGGTATAAGCCTTGACAATTCATCCGCATGACCTATTTTTCCCGAACGTAGATTTTTTATTTGAAAATCATAATTTAGCAAGATCGCACCCCAACGGAGTAACCGATTTGCCATATGTACTGGTAAGCCCTTTTTTGAGCCGAAAATAGTCACTAGAGGCTTGTAGTCTGTTTCCAGTATAAAATGTCTCCCGTACAGATAACGGTGGAATTTCGTCACCGCAAAAATAATGCTTAATGCTTCCTTTTCTATTTGCGAGTAAGCCTTCTCTGACGGACTTAGGGTCCTTGAAGCTTGCGCTATAGGTTTGGTCGGTCCACCTGGCATGATATGCTGTATATATGCTCCTATACCATACGAGCTCGCGTCACTCGCAACAATTATTTGTAATTTTGGGTCGTAATAAGTTAAGGATAAATCTGACGTCAAAATCTTTTTAATTTCCTCAAATGAGTTTTGACATTCTTTTGTCCATATTCATGGTGTTTCTTTCTTTAATAATTCGTTCAGCGGAGCTCTTAGGTCGTGCATGCTTTTGATAAATACTTGGTAGTAGTTTGCGAGGCCTAAGAAGCTCTGTAAAGTCGTCACGTTATGTGGTGCTGGCATGTTCCTAATTGCTATCGCTCTTTCTGGATCAGGGCGTCAACCATGTTTACTTATTATTTGTCCTAAATACTTGATTTCGTCTAGACAAAACTCACATTTGTTTTCTTTCACCTTGAATCCGTACTCGTTTATTCTTGTGAACACTTGTTTTAAATGCTCTATATGTTCACTTATGGATGCGCTCCTTATGATTATGTCATCCAGGTATGCACAAGCACAATCTAAACCGTTCAGCATTGTGTCCATTGCTTGCTGGAATATCGCCGGTGCGACTTTTATCCCTAACAGTAATCGGTTATACTTGAATAACCCTTTGTGTGTGTTAATGCATAAAATCTTTGAGCATTTTTCTTCTATCGGAATTTGCAAATAGGCGTCAGACAAATCTACTTTTGAAAAAATTTTCCCACCATTTAGTTTGGCAAAAATCTCTTCCGGGCTTGGTAAAGGGTAATGGTTATCTTGTAGCATATTATTTTACCCGGTTGAAAAGTCTCCGCAGACTCGAATTTGTTCCGATTTCTTCTTTACGTACCTTTATCTATATCTTGTTCACCCACGTATGCTAATTAGTGGGCGTCTCCACAACAGTAATGATACATAGTCGATAAGTTGAAGAGATCTTTATCTTGTTTCTTAGGGAGTGAGCTGTCATGTTTTAGGATAGCGGTTTCTATACCATTATGGGGGATGAGTAGAGAATATTATCTAATGCCACGTCCATGAAATATGTAATGATCAAGCTATTATATGAATATTTCAAGGTTATGAAGAAGAAGAAACATTACAAGGAAAATGAATAGTTTCAAAATTGCTTTGGGAAAAATTCAAGAAAAGGCAGAATAAATAGTAATTGTGCAAACTTGTTTTAAGAAAAACTTTCAAAGTCGTCAATAGGCAAAACAAAAAGTCTCATGTAACATTAAAAAGAACAGAATGTGACGAGATGAATATGTCGACATTTCTGCAGATTATATTCACATATGTTGTAAATGCACATCTTGGAGCATACTATTGAACGGCTATAAAACAAATACTGTTGAACATTTACGACTCAGTATGATGGGCAAGTTAGGCATATACTGAAATTCATTTGTACACTATGGTCTCTACTGCAGAAAGGATTGTAAATTTTATGAACGATTCCATGGGTTTTATGTGGGAAAGGTTTTTAAAGGGAGGAGCTTCTTGTGGGGTCCTGTTTTGATATGCAGACAAATCTGATATTTTTTTATTGAAAGGAAACTATTTTTCTGTACAATATTATGTGGATATACAAGGGTGTCATACAGATGGCGTACACTATGAAAAGTTTCATGGGCAATTACGTTTGCTAGAGTAATAGGAAACTTGAGAATCATAGCATTTTTAAAACCTAGAATATGGGAAGAGATTAACTAATTTTTAACTATTCGTATGAAAAACTACAGACGATTATTTTTTTAAGTAATTTGATCGCTCACCTCGAATAAACATCGGAATTTCTTTAAATTAGGGTAAATATGGTTTTGTTTTTTGTATTGTTAAACACTTGGGATAAAACGAAAAGATATTACGAGCATTCAGATGATATTTTAAAAACAACTTATTAGAAGATATATTGATATCTTATATAAAAAAGTATCTAGCAATAGAAAACAAAAATTGTTAAAAAGACACATTTTTTTAATGGTTTTATGAAGACTGCCATGGAAACCTAAATCAAAGGATTGTTTCTGGTGTACAATAATATTTTATGTATAAAGTTAACAACCTATTTTTAAATGTAAAAATACGGAAAAATGTATATGTTTTTAGTTCTCCAATATGTAAGCAGTCACTCCTTTTCTAGAGAGAACAGTTCTTTACTTCCAACATTTTTGTTTTACCGCATACGAATAATATTAAGTGAAAAGTGGATGTGATGTTCATCTATTTTTGTGATTCTTAAATTGCTATGCATTAACAGATCAGGGGAAGGGGTGGTTCAACAATTTTGCTTTTTCTGTTGTATTTCGTTTCATGTTTTGTAATTAACTTGTATTTAAAACAAATTTAGAAATCTTATCTTCGTTAGAGGGGGGGATTTATATTGTGACATTTTGAACTGGAAGTGGGAAGGTTGACATTCATCTCATGAAATAAAGTCAATGTTCTCCCTATATTCGTGATTGATAGCTTTTATAATAAAATTGGTTTAGTTAGTGATTTATAACAAATATTAATCTCTCTTGTTAGAAAACAAACTTTACTTTAAAATAATATTTTCGATTTTTATATTTTAACCTGATCAACATTTTATTTTTTTATCATATTTAAAGAAAGTTGAAGGAAAACATACTTAATAATTGTATTTATTTTCACTCTCCCCGTCGACGTCATTAGACACATTTTCCATGAAACGCGGTTATCAATTGCATATTTTAAGTGTTTTCATTGACTAACGTTTTATTTTTATTCAGACATTTTCACCATGATTACTACAACGTGCAGAACGATATGATTTTTACTTAATTTATACTTTACATCGTTTTCTCAATATATTTTACGGACAAAAAACAAACTTATTTCGACTTTTAAAAAATCGACTTAAACTATGTTTTTAAATGTGATTTCTGTTAACCTATTTTCCGTTCTTCATCTTGAAGTTTCACACATGCAAAAACATATTGAATAGAATAAACATTTGCAGTTATCACTAAAAAAATTGATTTTTCAAAATTATTTCTTTTATTCGAGCACTGAATCCTCAATTCTTCACATATTTAATTTGCAGCAGTAACATGTTTCGATTTTCTTTTGATGTAAACAAACAAGCAAGCACTGAGTAATTGATCCATAGAATAGCTTGGAATATAAACACAGTTTATTGGACAAGTTTTTAAATGAACACGTGCAAAATTGACCCCGCTAAGCAAAGAGTGGGACTTCGAGAGTAATACGAATCAAAAGTTTTGTAACTGACTTCCCAACACAATGGAATCTGCTATAGTACTTTACATTTTGTATTGTCTGTGTTCAATATTTTCTCGGTTCAGATTAAATAAAAATGTATTTTTACATAACAATGTCGTTGTAAATTCTGTCTTATTCGCATCAAACATGAATCAACATTCGTCAAACTCTACAAAAAACATTTTATGATAGTCTGACATATCCATTCACCGTCACTTAATCCATTCTATCTCACCATCCATACTAGTTTGTGAGGTTTATGATGAAAATCAATCGATTCAAATAAGTCTCCCCTTAGAAGAGCTTGTAGTAAATTAAAAAAGTAATAATTCAATGTATAATTATCCAAATCGCAATGAAAAGAAGCACATATGGACACTCAAAACTGTCTGATAATCTTATTAATAATAACATTCACTTTTTTTCAATAGAACTGTTGTAAATAATTGTTTGTTTTACTAAAACAAATTAACTATTTGCTATACGTGTGTAATCTGTGTGGCTGGTGATAATCGACAGGAATTATTAGGTTCAATTTTAATGGATAATCATGTTATGACGAGTCATGCCACCTTCGTCATCTTTGCACAGTCGAACACAGATTCCATTAGTTGAGTTGTTATATCATGTGATCAATTGTAATTATAAATGACAAAAGGCATTTTCAAGAAAAAAAGATTGCGCTCATGTTCTTAAAACAAGAAAGACACAAATCCTCGAGGGTTTGATATAACAGAGTTCGGACGCGCGTGTGACGGCTGTATGCAAATGCCAAGCCGTGTGCGAAGTGACGTCTCGACAAGGAAGAAGAGAAAAATATATACAAATAGGAGAGTGTGTGCAGACGAACAATTACGTTTTATTCGGGAAAGTACCCGGAAATAAATGTTGTTTAAACGGAAATATGTGAAGCGAGTTATTTCTTGTCTTGGTCTCCTTTGCGTCGCATTCTACAACATGTTGGGCCCCGAATGACTACATGTACTATCTTACACAAAGCAATCGAGTAAGTTCGTCATAATAACGACATTGCAACATAATAATCATAATAATTAAACAATCAACTAAGTTCGTCATAATAACGACATTGCAACATAATAATCATAATAATTAAACAATCAACTAAGTTCGGCATAATAATAACATTGCAACATAATAATCATAATAATTAAACAATCAACTAAGTTCGGCATAATAATAACATTGCAACATAATAATCATAATAATAAAGCAATCAACTAAGTTCGACATAATAATAACATTGCAACATAATAATCATAATAATTAAACAATCAACTAAGTTCGGCATAATAATAACATTGCAACATAATAATCATAATAATTAAACAATCAACTAAGTTCGGCATAATAATAACATTGCAACATAATAATCATAATAATTAAACAATCAACTAAGTTCGGCATAATAATAACATTGCAACATAATAATCATAATAATAAAACAATCAACTAAGTTCGGCATAATAATAACATTGCAACATAATAATCATAATAATTAAACAATCAACTAAGTTCGGCATAATAATAACATTGCAACATAATAATCATAATAATTAAACAATCAACTAAGTTCGGCATAATAATAACATTGCAACATAATAATCATAATAATTAAACAATCAACTAAGTTCGGCATAATAATAACATTGCAACATAATAATCATAATAATAAAGCAATCAACTAAGTTCGACATAATAATAACATTGCAACATAATAATCATAATAATTAAACAATCAACTAAGTTCGGCATAATAATAACATTGCAACATAATAATCATAATAATTAAACAATCAACTAAGTTCGGCATAATTTTTTTTTTTTTTTTTTTTATTACATTTTCACCCCAAACAAGGCAAATTGCCACTTTGGTGTAGGGGGCTACTATCAGGGGCAACAACTACTGGGGTACTATGTAGGGATTTGGGCAGCAAGGTGTCGGTTCACGTTACACTTGAACTTCTGCACGTCAGTACTGTTGGGGAAGCAGGGACCTGGAATGGAATTCCAGAGTCTTGCGGTTCTGGGGAAGAAACTATTGGAGTAAAAAGATCTTTTACATCTAGGGACCTCTACAGTGTGGGGGTGGGATCTAGTAGCCTGTCGGGTTTGTCGAGGGTGCTCGCGTCGTGGGGGCACAAGTGATTGCAGTTCATCAGAGCATTCACCACTAAAATACTTGTAGAACAGGCAGAGGGATGCAACATTTCGTCGATGGGACAGAGGCTGAAGCTTAGATGCCAGTTCAGGGCCTATCAGATTTGCGACTCTCTTTTGAACCTTGTCAAGGAGCGAGAGACTAGTAGCAGATGCACCAGCCCAGATGTGGCAGCAATACTCCATACATGGGCGAATGGTGGCCTTATAGAGGTACAGGATACTTTCGGGTGTTAGTAGTTTTCTAGCACGGTAGAGAGAGAGCCCACCTTTCTTGCAGCGGCCCTGGCAATGCCTTCAATGTAATTGTTCCAACTCATGTTTCCTGTGAACGTTAGGCCAAGGAGTTTGAAAGATGGACTCTCAGATAAAGAGTCGTTGGCCATTGCTATTGGTGGTAGAGAGGGTTTCTTGTAATTATTGAATGAAACTAGTTTAGTCTTGGCAGCATTGAACGCGACCAACCACTTTTGTCCCCATTCCACTACAGATTGGAGGTCTTCCTCTAGTGTTTCTGCCATTTCTTTAGAAATGTGTTCATTCGTCTTCCTGTCGTGTCTGCCATAGAGTGTAGTGTCATCAGCATATATACCCATCTCAGAGGCAATGTTGTCGGGGAGGTCATTTATGAATATCAGGAACAATAGAGGTCCAAGGATAGAACCCTGGGGCACTCCCGCATTTATATCATATTGTTTAGATGTGCGACCGTCGAGGACTACCTGGATTTTTCTCTTATCTAAGAAGGATTTAATTATGTTAAGTATTCTACCAGTGATACCGTATGATCTGATTTTACTGAGGAGACCCTCATGCCATACCCTGTCAAAAGCCTTAGATATATCTAGAGCTACCGCTCTGCCTTCCCCCGCTTTGTCCAGTGATTGGTATATACGTTCAGAGATCACGGTGAGGATGTCTGCTGTGGAACGGGCTTGTCTAAATCCATATTGTTTGTCAGTCAGTAGTTTAGCATCTGTAAGATGATGGATTAGAGCGTGGTTAATTATGGTCTCAAATATTTTGGCAAAAAGTGGAAGGAGGCTAATGGGGCGATAATTTGATGGGTCTGTCCTTTCACCAGAATTCTTGAATACTGGTACAACAGAAGCAGTTTTCCAACAGCCCGGAAAGCAAGCTTCATTAAGACATTTGTTGTAGAGTTTGGAGAGAACTGGAGCTACTTCGGCTGAGCACTTTTTTAATAGCACAGCTGGGATAAGATCGGGTCCACATGCTTTTGAGGTGTCAAGGTTTTTTATGATAGCATGCACCTGAGCAGGGGTGGTTTTCAGATCGTCTAGTGTGGCGTCTGTCCGCATAGGAAAGTCAGGTAGGGGGTGGTTGGAAGGGTCCAGTGTGGAGTTTGAGGCAAACCGACTGGCAAGCATGTTAGCCTTGTCGGTTGCTGAGGAGACAACCTCGTGATTGTTGGTTAGTGGGGGAATTGTCGATTGCCCATTATTTACTACACTGTTGTAGATTTTCCAGAAGTCTCGAGTTCCTAGTTTTTGTGCTTCGATGCGCTTTTTAGTGGTTTCCGTAAATTCTCTCTTAGCTGTCGCTATTTCTTTCTTAACGTTATTTCTAGCTTCTATATACTTCAGTCTGTTTGAACTGGACTTATGTCGGTTAAACCTACGGTATGCATGCTGCTTTTGAGTAATGGCAGTTGCACAAGTCGACGTAAACCATTGGGGAGAGTGGGGCTTACTATAAAATTTCCGCATGGGAACATGCGCTTCGATTGCAGTTTTGAACCAGTCAGTGGTCTCGTTTGCACACTGTTCAGCAGGGAGAGAGAAAATATTTTTCCATGGAGCATCTCTAATTAGTTCCCTGATGGCTTCCCAGTCAGCCTTATTATAATATCTCGTTGTTTTGAGCACTGGCTCTTCAGTTTTGGGTCTAGAGTTTAGGGCGATTTCAACCATTATCACTGCATGATCAGCGTTCCCGAGTGGGCTGTGGGCCTTCGCTATGCAGTCATCGGGAACTGTGGTCAAAAACAGATCTAGAAGTGATGCGTGTTGTTCTTCCTGGTCAGGGAAACGGGTTGGAAACGTAACAATTTGTGATAGGGAGTGAGATATAGCGAAGCTATGGGTTGTGCTGCCCGCTGCATCTGTGTGAGCAGAGAATCCAAGCCAGTTTTTGTGGTGGACATTAAAGTCACCAAACACATGTATTTGTGCGCTAGTGTCGAGGGACAGTGCCGTGTCTATGCTGTCAGATACTTTGTTTATTATGGAGCAGTCCTGAGTCGAGGGAGAGCGGTAGAGAAAATAATAGTAGCTAATACTGTGTTGCACGTTTAGTCTAAAGCACATAAAGGCTTGATCATCTGTTTCTAGGTTTGTTTCTCTAGTCAAGGGAAGGGTATTACGAATGTAAACTCCAAGTCCGTGCATATGTCTGTCAGAGTCCTTACGGCAGAGTGGGAGATATCCAGGCATGTTAAAGTGGTTAGAGGGAATGGAGGAGTGTAGGTTAGTCTCACTTAGTGCTAAGATATCCGGGGTATTTGTTAAGAGAAATGCTTCAACATCAGCTAAGTTAGTTCTAAGCCCACGGATATTTGTGAATGAGAGCCTCAAGGGAGGAGGCAAGTTGAATTTGTTTGTCCCTAATCCTGGTTTAAGCTTATTTTTAGATTGTACTGTCGTCATATTTTTTTTTAAGAGTTTCGGTAAGGGGGAGCTAAGCAAGAGGTTATGCGGAGCTTCAGACATGCATCACAAGTAGACCATCAGCTGACCTTTCTCCAATTAGGATTGTGGCCTCAGGAAAGCCCACCGGGGATGAGTGCAGGATCCCTTTCCATGCGCGTCATGGCACTGCAAACAACCCGATATTATTCAACTGTTGATGGAGCAGCCGCTCTAAGCGCTACCAAAGAGTTAGGGCTCCTGTACTACCAGTCGGGAACAGCAGCCAGGAACTGTCAATCCGGTACCCTCAACCCTTTAGGAGAAGGTCAACCCAATCTAACTGCTCAGGCATATCTTATACTCAAGCACTCCCAAATGTTCAGTTTTAGGGGTGGGGCATGCTGGGAATGGGGAAGAACGGCGTTCATTGCCCTAGCCAGGAAACAAGATCTACCGCTGGGTGTTTCTGTCGAATCACTGAGATAGTGTCTCTGCGCTTGTCTAATAGGCAAAGAAGGAGTATGGAAGCCGGGCGATAGACAGAGCCTATCTACTCCTTAAGCAATTTAGGTTTGCAAACCGGTGAATTTGTTTGAGTCACCAGCTCTAGGAAGGTTGTCATCCAAGACTGAAGAGGCCTCTCTCCCCTTTGGTTTAGTTTCAGAGTTTTCCTTATCCTAGATATAACATTGCAACATAATAATCATAATAACATTGCAACATAATAATCATAATAATTAAACAATCAACTAAGTTCGGCATAATAATAACATTGCAACATAATAATCATAATAATAAAGCAATCAACTAAGTTCGGCATAATAATAACATTGCAACATAATAATCATAATAATTAAACAATCAACTAAGTTCGGCATAATAATAACATTGCAACATAATAATCATAATAATTAAACAATCAACTAAGTTCGGCATAATAATAACATTGCAACATAATAATCATAATAATTAAGCAATCAACTCAGTTCGGCATAATAATAACATTGCAACATAATAATCATAATAATTAAACAATCAACTCAGTTCGGCATAATAATAACATTGCAACATAATAATCATAATAATTAAACAATCAACTAAGTTCGGCATAATAACATTGCAACATAATAATCATAATAATTAAACAATCAACTAAGTTCGGCATAATAATAACATTGCAACATAATAATCATAATAATTAAACAATCAACTAAGTTCGGCATAATAATAACATTGCAACATAATAATCATAATAATAAAGCAATCAACTAAGTTCGTCATAATAATAACATTGCAACATAATAATCATAATAATTAAGCAATCAACTCAGTTCGGAATAATAATAACATTGCAACATAATAATCATAATAATTAAACAATCAACTAAGTTCGGCATAATAATAACATTGCAACATAATAATCATAATAATTAAACAATCAACTAAGTTCGGCATAATAATAACATTGCAACATAATAATCATAATAATTAAACAATCAACTAAGTTCGGCATAATACTAACATTGCAACATAATAATCATAATAATTAAACAATCAACTAAGTTCGGCATAATAATAACATTGCAACATAATAATCATAATAATTAAACAATCAACTAAGTTCGGCATAATAATAACATTGCAACATAATAATCATAATAATTAAGCAATCAACTAAGTTCGGCATAATAATAACATTGCAACATAATAATCATAATAATTAAACAATCAACTAAGTTCGGCATAATAATGACATTGCAACATAATAATCATAATAATTAAACAATCAACTAAGTTCGGCATAATAATAACATTGCAACATAATAATCATAATAATTAAACAATCAACTAAGTTCGGCATAATAATAACATTGCAAAATAATAATCATAATAATTAAGCAATCAACTAAGTTCGGCATAATAATAACATTGCAACATAATAATCATAATAATTAAACAATCAACTAAGTTCGGCATAATAATAACATTGCAACATAATAATCATAATAAGCAAGCAATCAACTAAGTTCGGCATAATAATAACATTGCAACATAATAATCATAATAATTAAACAATCAACTAAGTTCGGCATAATAATAACATTGCAACATAATAATCATAATAATTAAACAATCAACTCAGTTCGGCATAATAATAACATTGCAACCTAGTAATCATAATAATTAAGCAATCAACTAAGTTCGGCATAATAATAACATTGCAACATAATAATCATAATAATTAAGCAATCTACTAAGTTCGGCATAATAATAACATTGCAACATAATAATCATAATAATTAAACAATCAACTAAGTTCGTCATAATAACGACATTGCAACATAATAATCATAATAATTAAACAATCAACTAAGTTCGTCATAATAACGACATTGCAACATAATAATCATAATAATTAAACAATCAACTAAGTTCGGCATAATAATAACATTGCAACATAATAATCATAATAATTAAACAATCAACTAAGTTCGTCATAATAACGACATTGCAACATAATTATCATAATAATTAAACAATCAACTAAGTTCGGCATAATAATAACATTGCAACATTATAATCATAATAATTAAACAATCAACTAAGTTCGTCATAATAACGACATTGCAACATAATAATCATTATAATTAAGCAATCAACTAAGTTCGGCATAATAATAACATTGCAACATAATAATCATAATAATTAAACAATCAACTAAGTTCGTCATAATAACGACATTGCAACATAATAATCATAATAATTAAACAATCAACTAAGTTCGGCATAATAATAACATTGCAACATAATAATCATAATAATTAAACAATCAACTAAGTTTGTCATAATAACGACATTGCAACATAATAATCATAATAATTAAGCAATCAACTAAGTTCGGCATAATAATAACATTGCAACATAATAATCATAATAATTAAACAATCAACTAAGTTCGTCATAATAACGACATTGCAACATAATAATCATAATAATCAAACAATCAACTAAGTTCGGCATAATAATAACATTGCAACATAATAATCATAATAATTAAACAATCAACTAAGTTCGGCATAATAATAACATTGCAACATAATAATCATAATAATCAAGCAATCAACTAAGTTCGGCATAATAATAACATTGCAACATAATAATCATAATAATCAAGCAATCAACTAAGTTCGGCATAATAATAACATTGCAACATAATAATCATAATAATTAAACAATCAACTAAGTTCGGCATAATAATAACATTGCAACATAATAATCATAATAATTAAACAATCAACTAAGTTCGGCATAATAATAACATTGCAACATAATAATCATAATAATTAAACAATCAACTAAGTTCGGCATAATAATAACATTGCAAAATAATAATCATAATAATTAAGCAATCAACTAAGTTCGGCATAATAATAACATTGCAACATAATAATCATAATAATTAAACAATCAACTAAGTTCGGCATAATAATAACATTGCAACATAATAATCATAATAAGCAAGCAATCAACTAAGTTCGGCATAATAATAACATTGCAACATAATAATCATAATAATTAAACAATCAACTAAGTTCGGCATAATAATAACATTGCAACATAATAATCATAATAATTAAACAATCAACTCAGTTCGGCATAATAATAACATTGCAACCTAGTAATCATAATAATTAAGCAATCAACTAAGTTCGGCATAATAATAACATTGCAACATAATAATCATAATAATTAAGCAATCTACTAAGTTCGGCATAATAATAACATTGCAACATAATAATCATAATAATTAAACAATCAACTAAGTTCGTCATAATAACGACATTGCAACATAATAATCATAATAATTAAACAATCAACTAAGTTCGTCATAATAACGACATTGCAACATAATAATCATAATAATTAAACAATCAACTAAGTTCGGCATAATAATAACATTGCAACATAATAATCATAATAATTAAACAATCAACTAAGTTCGTCATAATAACGACATTGCAACATAATTATCATAATAATTAAACAATCAACTAAGTTCGGCATAATAATAACATTGCAACATTATAATCATAATAATTAAACAATCAACTAAGTTCGTCATAATAACGACATTGCAACATAATAATCATAATAATTAAGCAATCAACTAAGTTCGGCATAATAATAACATTGCAACATAATAATCATAATAATTAAACAATCAACTAAGTTCGTCATAATAACGACATTGCAACATAATAATCATAATAATTAAACAATCAACTAAGTTCGGCATAATAATAACATTGCAACATAATAATCATAATAATTAAACAATCAACTAAGTTTGTCATAATAACGACATTGCAACATAATAATCATAATAATTAAGCAATCAACTAAGTTCGGCATAATAATAACATTGCAACATAATAATCATAATAATTAAACAATCAACTAAGTTCGTCATAATAACGACATTGCAACATAATAATCATAATAATCAAACAATCAACTAAGTTCGGCATAATAATAACATTGCAACATAATAATCATAATAATTAAACAATCAACTAAGTTCGGCATAATAATAACATTGCAACATAATAATCATAATAATCAAGCAATCAACTAAGTTCGGCATAATAATAACATTGCAACATAATAATCATTATAATCAAGCAATCAACTAAGTTCGGCATAATAATAACATTGCAACATAATAATCATAATAATTAAACAATCAACTAAGTTCGGCATAATTCACCGGAATTGAATGAACGAATGTTTTGTAAGAAAAAATTAAAGATGGCGCCCGACTCTCTCTTTTCTAACGGTAAGATATCCTCAACACGGCACAAGAAGCAACAGCCACACGATTCCCCAGCCAACTCAATCGTCACTCACCACGTCTTCTCCCTCACCCGCTTTTATCGTCGTTCTAGGCCGGCTAAATTTGCATATTCCGAGAATTCGTGTGACTTTGCGAGACATCATACTTTACAAAAGACGGCGGTCGCCATCTTGGTCCCTCTTTTCTATTTTTGGTCGGTAACGCTGAGCTGGTCTCGAGGTAAGTCTTTTTCCCCTCATCCGTCTCTCCCACGTACCCACACAACACGCAAACACGCGGGCGCTTATCTCCTGGATGCACGTTACACTCTCCCCTGATCTGATGATCACATAGAGAGCACTGGGGGGTGGCCTTTTAGTGCGTGTGCTTCTGCGAAGAGGTACATTCACTGTTTCAGATTCGGGCTCTGGATCTGGTTCCGCCTCATCAGATGAAGTATCGCTATCAGTCTCTGGAAGGGGCTCACTGAATCCGTGCATCGGCAGCTCATCGCTAGACGCTTCACTGCTTTCTTCTGTAGTTGTATGACGCACCTCGGTAGCTGGGCGAAGATCTCGCACATGTTGTGGGGTTCCATCGACCAAAACAGACTGCTGGCTAATCACTCCAGATATGTGTCCTCGCTTAAACTTGTCGGTGCACCGATTTCCTGGAGGCCGCACCCACACTGGATCTCCCACTTCATATCTGTTATATGTTCCCTTGTCGGTTGGCTGCGTAGTGTTGATTCCCTTCACTCCGACTCGGTACGTGTAAATAGCATTCGCAGGTGCGGTTGAAGGGGACGTCCCGTCCTTTGGCGTAATGTTGTACCAATATGTTGCTTCCGCAATAGTACATCGCTTCCTGGCAGCAATTCTCTTGATGCTGCGATGGCTTCTTTCAGCAATGCCATTTCCTGATGGCACATGTGCACATCGCAACCGTAGACGGACGCTCCACTCATCTAACAACTGCCGGACTTGCTGGCTACAAAACGCTGCATCATTGTCAGTCAGGAGCTCTTCCGGCGCACCTCGCTCAAAAAAAATGGATGATAGGTGGCGAACAACATTTGCTGAATCCTGTCTGGTCATCTGCCGCCACACCGCAAATCTCGTAGGCCCGCAATCAATGAGAGTTAGAAAGGGCTTGCCACTGTAATGGGTAATATCCATGGCCAGCCGCTGCCACACACTCTCAACTTCCAAGCGACCCTTCTGCCATCGCTCTGGTGCAGGATCAATAGACTGGCAAGCCTCACAATTTCTGACGATCTGTCTGACATCCATCTTGGTCACTGCTGGGTATGCACGCCTCACAAAATAAAGGGTCCTCTTGATACCCGGATGTCCGCTCTGTGCATGAATTTTTTGTATTTGACATGGGTCGATTGCAACTGCACAAGATCGAGCAGTAATCTTTATTCCCATCTTTGCGGCTTCATACCATTTGTGAGGTACACGGGTCAGTTGGTCAGCACGATTACAATGTGATGGCACCAGAGTGACGCTCAGTGATAGCCCATACTCAGATACCAGGTTTTTTAGCGTGTCTAGCCTTCTCCGTATTAACATTTCGCTTGCTGCCTTGGTACGGATTCGTGTCCGTCCTGAAAGTGTGTCAGACACCCAGTGGTAGACACAGAGAGAATCTGTGTACAAGGTCAACTTCTTAGACTGCCACTGCAGGGCCAGATTTACCCCCTTTACAACAGCGTCCAGCTCTGCCAGGTTGATATGCTGAGAATCTGTTACGGGCCGCAGCCAACACGCATCCTCGAACACGTTTCCTCCTTGCTCCAACGATACTCCCAACGCCAAA
Organism: Euprymna scolopes; assembly: GCF_053919585.1. NCBI lineage: Eukaryota > Metazoa > Mollusca > Cephalopoda > Sepiida > Sepiolidae > Euprymna > Euprymna scolopes. The sequence goes on from NC_136504.1 coordinate 70,015,376, forward strand.
GAACTGGCATCAACCCACACACCTACGTTGTCTCCGTTAACACACCACCGCCCACAGGCAGGGTCCTTCTTGTTCACTCTCTCCAGTGTCTCTTTAATCATCAGAGTTAGTAGGACATCATCGGATATGTCATCCCAACCCGTGGTTGTTAAATTTGCTCTGCATTTAATCACACCAACAGCTGCGCGGAGCCAGCCACAGACCGGTAAGTGACCAACAAGTTTTCCACACCAAGAAAAAACGGTCCGCCTTGTAACAAGGTTGGGGATGCTTGGAATTTCACTGCCACGCCTCCATTGTAGGGTGCCATCCTCTTCATAAACATCCAATCCCAATACACGTGCTCCTTCCCTTAAACGTTCGGGATTCTTGCATTCCAGACCAAACTGAGCCAACTTTTCTTTGACACACGACGCAGACTGTACATCTTCATTGACGTATACGTCATCAATGTAAGCTGACGTTGAGTCCCTCATGGGCTTTTCTTGGGACAATACTGTGTTGACAATAGTCTTCATGATCTGTGGTGCCACATTTAGGCCGAAGCCAAGGCGTGTAAGGCAGTACCTCTGCCCCTGGAACCAAACTGTCTGGAACGGCCACAACGTCTCATCAACTCGCACCTGTAAATAGGCTTTTCGTAAATCCAATATTGAGACATTAGTGCCTTTCTGACGCCATTCCCTCAACTTACTGGCGCATACGTCAGCATCGGCAGTGTAGGCTTCAATATGCTTGTTAAGCTCCCTATAGTCCAGCACGGGCCGTACTTTCGACTTGTTATGCTGGACTACTGCCATCAAGGGTATTAGACCCTTCGGAGGCCCAAGCTTGTCCTCAGGGTAGGGGATTAACCAGCCATCTTGGATCCACGCCTTTAGTTCCCTTTCGTATTCTGCTCGGGCCTCACTGGGTATAGGGTACTCTGCAACCCCATTCTTGAGTTTAGTCGGTGCCATTCCCTCGGTCCACTTCCAAGATGCAATCCAGGCCCTCTTGCGCGAGTCGTAGTCCACTGTAAAATCCGGCCGATCGATATGGAGCGCTGCACACACTGGGGCCTCTAAGAATCGCACCTTTCCATCCCGATGAATTGCGACTCCCCCCAGCGCCTTGATGGCATCGTATCCGAGCAACAGGTCAAACCCCAGGAGATTTCCTTGGGTCACGAGCACATTGATCTTAGTGGCTGCATCGGTGTCCGTGTAGATCTTGACAGTTCCAGCTCCACAGCATGTCTGGGTCTCGCCTCCTATCGTGGTGACTTTGATCTTCCTCTTAGTCCAACTTGGACACAGCCTGGTGCTCACTATAGTATGCGAACAGCCTGAGTCGAGAAGTGCTGAGCAGGGTATCCTGTTTACGTAGACGGTTATTACTGGTTGCGCCTTGTTCAAATTTTGCTCGGGGAGCAGGGCGGCGCTGACGTCCTCTCCCCTGATACGTTTCCCGCACAGTTTTGGGCTAGATGCCCCAAACCGCCACACTTAAAACAGCGCACACGCCCCCTGTTGGTGCAATTCCTTGCAAAATGTCCGCGTCGGCCGCAGCGAAAACATTTCCCATTGCTTGCAGGGTTCTGATTCGGAATCTCCCGAGCGCCAATCTGGCCTGTCTGTGTCGCCATCACAACTGGTTCCCCCAGGTCCTCCTCATCTTTGATGATGGCTCGAGCACGTTCCATCAAGTGTTCCATGGTCGTTGTTGAAACGCTGGTTGAGGCTCTCAGTAGCTGCTTCACCCGAGTGGGAAGGCCCGCCACAAACGCGTACGCGAGCGTCCGCTCCGACACCCCTCCACCGAACAGAACTGCGAGTTTCTTTAACTCAGCGAAGAAAACGTCCACGCTTTCCTCCGGTAGAAGTTTTCGGGAAGCAAATTTTTCATATGCCGTACAAGGATCCATGGCAAATGCCTTGTACAGCGCAGCTTTAATTGCGGTGACATCTCCCTTTTCGGCAGCACTGAGTTGCTGATATACACTCAAGGCACCCCCAGCCAATCTCAGGGGAATTACAGTGTGTACCCTTTTCACCTCACAAAGGTCGCACGTCAGCTCGACCCTTTCAACCCAGTCGACGATGGACGTGGACCCGTCAAACTCGGGTATGAGCTTTAAGTCAAATTTCGACTCGGTCATAGTCCTAGAGGCCAAATGGCCGAGATAGCTTGTAAGAAAAAATTAAAGATGGCGCCCGACTCTCTCTTTTCTAACGGTAAGATATCCTCAACACGGCACAAGAAGCAACAGCCACACGATTCCCCAGCCAACTCAATCGTCACTCACCACGTCTTTCCCCTCACCCGCTTTTATCGTCGTTCTAGGCCGGCTAAATTTGCATATTCCGAGAATTCGTGTGACTTTGCGAGACATCATACTTTACAAAAGACGGCGGTCGCCATCTTGGTCCCTCTTTTCTATTTTTGGTCGGTAACGCTGAGCTGGTCTCGAGGTAAGTCTTTTTCCCCTCATCCGTCTCTCCCACGTACCCACACAACACGCAAACACGCGGGCGCTTATCTCCTGGATGCACGTTACATGTTTCGCACTCCCATATTTTATTGTCATCGAAATTAGTGAAATTGCCAATGTTTTAATCAAATCGATTAATTTTTTGCTCTAATTAAAGACCCATCGCGGTGTACAGGGAGGAAGCTTCACATGCCTCCCCGCGGTGACTTATTCCACAATAGATTATAGTTTTCATTGCCTGTAGAGAACCTATTGTTGATTTTGCAGAATTGTTTTTATATAATGGCTTGAATTAAATTTTAAAATCAGGTATCATGGTTCAATTGTGCTCTAAACAAAAACATTCATTTCGAACCCGTCCCTGATACATCAAAGAACCTACTGTTGATTTTATATGCTGGGTCTTTCTGTTCTGTGCGGTGATAAACTTTCTCAAGTGCACTTGTGATGTTAGGCTGTATATAGTGTTGACTTTAGTCAAAATCACCTATTCCTTCTTTCGTCGGATTTTTTCGATTCCCGATTATCAATACTATCTAAAACCATGCTTAGATACATAATGAACATTCGTGCGAAATTCTTTAAAATAGCCGTTTCGGAGTCCATAAAGAATACACTCACACACACACACACACACACTTAGACAAAGTTCCTTTTATATAATAATAATAATAATAATAATAATAATAATAATAATAATTTGATTCATGCAGATTTCACAATTATTATAATAGAGTCAATACTCTTTTGATTATTATGTTGGACCCAATACATAGTAGTGATTTGAATATATATATATATATATATATATATATATATATATATATATATATATATATATATATATATATATTAATCGTAGAAATTAAGTTTAGGCCAGATTAAGATACATTTTCAGTACTTTTTAATATGTTGTTACTGCGGCTCTATAATGTTTGCCCGCATTTTAATTAATTTATTAATAGGTAAAACTACGGATGTATCCAGTGCTGTCTAAATCATACCATCTGCCCTCAATTTAAGAGAGCTTCTCCGATTGGGTGTGGGGTTATGAATTAATGATGCAAACTCTGGGTGGGCTTATTTATAATTTGACAGACTACAAAGTATTTACATCAACGCATAAAAATCTTTTAAGGTGCAATTTTGGGGGCGAAAATAAATCTAAAGAAAAATTACTAAAAAGTCGATAAAAGTCAACAAAAAATTAAAAAAAAAACTCAATGAAAATAAAAAAAAACTATTAAGTATTCGACGATAAACACAAGATAGTAAGAAGTAATGTTACAGAAAAAAATACTTTTATTCTCTATAGAAGCTCATCTGTTTATAATTCTAGATACTTAGATAAAAGGATTTTTTCCTCAAATAGCAATCCTTACAAGTCAGTAGGTTGCAGTTTCTTTCTGTCCAAGCAGTGTCCATTGGGCGATTGTCCTGACCATTGTATCCAAAAGAATCTTCTAACCAGTACAATGAGGTACAAAGCCATGGACAGAATTATTCCTGATTGCTTTCGTATTGCATCAGTAACCTGCTTTCCATGACCTCACGTCATCCTAATGGTCGGTCAAAAGTGGATTCTCGATCATGCTCAAAAGTCTCCCACAGACTAACGTAACGAAGGAGGCACCTTACTTTTCCTATGAGAGTAGTGCTGTTCCACCACCATATACAACAGTGCCAAGTATTCTAAAATGGTCTCCCATCTGGTACTGGCCAAGCTCGTCATTGCTTAAGTTTGGTAATCAACTTGATTATATGGTATGTAATTACATTTCTAATTACATAAACTAAAAATATAACTGTACACCACGTAAAGAGTATAGAAAGTGTATTAAGCCTCTCGTAGTGCAGCTCTTCATTATTTTCACAATTTTCCATCAAACTTTTTTCACATTATAGTAGCGGTCATCTTAACATCCATTTTCCTTGTAGTTATACGTTCCCAGAATATCAACAAGTCTACATTACTTATAGATCGCCCAATGTAGTTCTATTTGCATTTGTTTATCCTGACAATTGTGTATTTTCGATTGTGTATTCAGTACGTGCTGTGTATTCGATTTTTGAAGTGACGTAGCCTTTTAATGTAATTGTTTTATCATTAAGTCAGTCTGTGATTTTTACTCCCATTTACGTATCATATTTCTTATGTCCTTAAATTTTTCTTTGACAAATCGTTTATGTGAGAAAAAATATACAGTAGAACCCCGGTATACGGCATTAAAATTTAGTAACAAAATACAGTACAGTATATAATACACATTGACATAATCAAATAACACCATTAGGCGAGGCAAACACCGTAACCAGGGGTAGGAAAAACATCGTATTCCACATCGTAACCTGAAAAAATGTATCCTAGGGCCACCGTATCACGGAATTCTACTGATATGCACACACACACATTTACATATGCGTGTGTATAAAATTGGTACCATGTTGATTTTATCTGATCTTCAGTTATATTATTAATAAATATTATTCTCTTTCTATTATATTAGCATTCCAACCCGGCGTTGTCCGGGTGTTTGGAGGTGTATGTTGAACAAAAAAAAAGCGGTCAATTTTTTTAACTTTGACCCCTATTATGACCCCTTAACCTTTATTGTTTTGGGCTCAAATCAAGTTATTAAGGGAACCTATATCTAAAATTTCAAGTATTTAGACCCAAATTTGGCGGAGGAGTTTGGTAGAGTTCTCAAAAGTCAAATCGTTGAATTTTGACCTCTTCACAGTCAAATTTCTGGCCGAAAGCGGATTACAAAGATTTTCCCAAATCTCAATACTCCGTATATCAAATTTCGAGTCTGTAGACTAAAAATTGACAGAGTTATTGCGTAGGGAAATGTACACAGACAAACACACACAGACACACACACAGACACACACACAGACACACACAGACACGTTCACTTTTACAGATATACTAGCATGGGTGGCCGGCGTTGCCCGGGTGTTTGGGGGTGTAGGCTGAGCAAAAAAAACGGTCATTTTTTTTAACTTTGACTCCTATTATGACTCCTTAAAATTTATTGCTTTGGACTCAAACTAAGTTAAGTTAGATCTGTGTCCAAGGAACCTATATCTAAAATTACAAGTGTTTAAACCCAAAATTGTCGGAGGAGTTTGGTAGAGTTCTCAAAGGTCAAATCGTTGAACTTTGACCCCTTAACAGCCAAATTTTTGGCCGAAAACCGATCACATCGATTTTCCCAAATCTCAGTACCCTGCATATCAAATTTCGAGTCTGTAGATTAAAATTGACAGAGTTATTGCGTAAGGAAATGTACACATACACACAGACAGGCAGACAGACAAACACACACAGACACGGTCACTTTTATAGATATACTAGCATGGGTGTCTGGCGTTGCCCGGGTGTTTGGAGGTATATGTTGAGCAAAAAAAAAAAAAAAACACAGTAATTTTTTTTAACTTTGACCCTATTAAGACCCCTGAGAGTTTATTGTTTTGGGCTCAAATGAAATTATTAAGTTAGATCCATGTCCAAGGAACCTATATCTAAAATTTCAAGTGTTTAGACTCCAAATTGTCGGAGGAGTTTTGTAGAATTCTGAAAGGTCAAATCGCGGAACTTTGACCCCTTAACAGCCAAATTTCTGTCCGAAAACCGATCACATCGATTTTCCCAAATCTCAGTACCCTCTATATCAAATTTCGAGTCTATAGGCTAAAAATTGACAAAGTTATTTGCGTAGACACACAGACACACAGACACTTAACTTTTATAGATAGATAGATAGATAGATAGATAGATAGATAGATATACTAGCATGGATGCCCGGCGTTGCCCGAGTGTTTGGAGGTGTATGCTGAGCAAAAAAAAGTGGTAGTAGGAAGGCAGGCTTTAATCCGTACCGCGAAGGAGGAAAAGAACGGGGAAAAAACTGACGTCTTTGCTGTTACGCCCACCGCCAAACCGGAAGTGACGTAGAATTTAATTAAGGCTAGACAATCGAAAGGAGAGGATGACTTTCGAAAATATCGACGAAAAAAGCGCCCCCCCTGTAGAAAATTTTCCAGTTGAAGGTGAAATATTAATGTTTTTAGCCAATTTTTCGATATTTGTCCCCTGAAAGGTCAAACTTCAAAACGATACTGATCTTGATCCGTCTCCTCTATCGAAAGTTTTAGGCAGACATGCAAACATGCATGCATCATACATACATGTATATATTGGTAACTCAAATTTTTTACCCAAACCGATTAAAATATTTACCCTATCTCTGAATACCCTTTAATTAAAATTTCAAATATTTAGACCAGAAATTGTCTGGGTAATTTGGTAGAGACCGAAGCAGTCAAATTTTTTTTAACTTAGACCCATATTATGACCCACTGAACATTTATTGTTTTGGGCTCAAATCAAGTTATTAAGTGAGATCCATGTCCAGGGAACCTATATCTAAAATTTCAATTGTTTATACCAAAAAATTGTCGGAGGAGTTTGGTAGAGTTCTCATATATATATATATATATATATATATATATATATATATATATATATATATATACAGGGTGTCCACAAAGTCTCGCTACATTATGTAGCCAGACTTTGTGGTCACCCTGTATATATATATATATATATATATATATATATATATATATATATATATATATATATATATATATATAGGAACGATGCAACCCAAACGAAAGTCCCATATATTAAGATATATCCCATGCGAGTGTCCAATATAACAATATGAGCTGAAAGAACTTGATTCGAGGAAAGCCCCCTGTGCAAAATTTTATGACTCTGTGAAATTAGCAGTATCTTTCATATTCTCGTAACGTATTAATTAATTTAAAAAAATATGTCAGCCGCGAGATATTACGGTCTATTTGATCAACATCGTTATGAAATAACCACATGAAGCACACAAATGCCAAAAATGACAAGACACAGCAATGAAGAGTTTACACATATAAACTGTCTTTTTTTTTTTCATTTATTTTTTTATTTGCGAATTATAATCCTCATCTTTATAGTTATTGTTTTACGGCTATTCTCTCTGGCTGAATCCCTTAACTGTGTCTTCATTAATTACTGCCTTCCATAGTTAATGTTAATCCGGTTGAGAGGTACATAATACTAAAGATTGTTGTCGTCGTCTCACCACGTTTTAGGGATTAGTTGGCCAAAACGTGGTGAGACGACGGCAACAATCTTTAGTTTTATGTACCTCTCAGCGAGATTAACATTAAAAAGCTCTAAAGAGTAATTCCATCAATTCCCTATTTGATAAAGAATTTCTCGTGATTTGACGAAATGTCCTTTCTTTCATATTCCGTGCGACGCAGCAACATCTCACTTGCATCTTCGTGCAGTGAAACACTAGGTGTATCAGAATTTTTGTAGGAATTTTGACACCCCTAACACGAAACTGCGAATAAAATATAAAAAAACTCGTAATTTCTCTTTTTAAAGTGGGTTGCTTATTTTCTTTATGGATTATACTTCCAAAATAAACTATTAAAGTTGTTTTAAAAGTAATAGAAATATTTTTTTAAAATAGTAATGAAATTAATTGAATTTTACGAGCTCAGTATTTTTCAATTTTTAAACTTTAGAAATCTATCAAAATTTTTCTATTGATTCAATTTTTACGATATTTTCAGGGTCAATGTGAAATTTTATGCTCTTTCCAATAAACTGAATATAATATTTTAGACAAACGTTTTTTTTTTAAAACACACCACCCCATTTTCAAAAATAATTAATTTACTCACTAAAGTTTTATATATCACAAATTGAAGATAAAAGATCAATAAATAATATATTCAAATTTAAAACAAAAAAAAGTAGTGTTTTTTAGAAATTTACCTATAAAGTCCGAAGTTTAAAACCTTTTTTTAAAAAAAAAACACGTTGTTTGTTTTTTTTGTTTTGTTTTTTAATGAAACCTCGGTCCTTGCTCCTTTAATTGAAAAATAAATAGGGCTTAAATTACATTTTTCGAGGAGTTATAAGCTTGGAAAGACGAGGTGGAATTATTCAATATTTTTCACAAAATTTCTGACACACCTAGTGAAACACTATTTCTTAATTGCTGAAACGCCTCTTTTGCAACCCCGTGCAATACGTAACTATATACATATGCCCTTATATGTGTATCAGCCTTATATGTGTATCAACCTATATTAAATTACATCCTATGACATACAGGAGTTTATTTATTTAACTAATAATTAAAAGAAAACTCCTCTCATCATTTTTCTTGAGGTTTTTAGATGTTTGTCCTTTAATTTTCTGTATGAGAGAATATGTAGGTCCTGTTTGTCATATACTCAAGCATAGTTTCTCTTTTCTGTAACATAGGAAAATCTATAAGCTGACTCGCTCATTTACGTACACTTAACTCTCCGTGAGTTAAATCTAGGTGCACTACGATTTTCTTTTTCACCGCTGTGGTTCACAACATAGCACTGGTCGACTTTTAACGCTTTTAAAAGCGAATGTTTGAATGAATTTCTCTGGATGCCTTTGACCCACGTGCGTTGATTCCCGCTAAAATTGATATCTCCTAATTTGTTCTATTTCCGCATGTGGGAGGTTAGGTGGTGTAAGTAAGAAAGATATGTATATATGACGCGCGAGCGAAGGGATGGGAATACTTGTCAGTTTCACTCCGTTCACGTTCCAAAGAATTGACGTTCAGAGGAGGAGGTACAGCTGTCTGATGAATGTGTAAAAAGGAGGAATTGTTTAGCTTTTTTGCATTCGAACACCGCCATGAGCTCCCGTTACAATATATATATATATATTCCAATTTAGGTAAACAAAATTACCGAAAATTTGGAGAAAAGTTGCAATAATTTTTGAATTTGTTACGCCATCTTTGAATTGAACATACACACACACACACACATACATATATATATATATATATATATATATATATATATATATATATATATATGAGGTAACGAAAGAAAAGAGAGAAAACGAAAAGAACACTAAGATATCCTTTACCACTATTTTACTAATATGCCTAAATGTCTGTTATTATTGAAATATCTTTCGATGCATATAATTTTTTAAAGAAATTAAATTGAAATACTTTTTCTGTTATGAAGAACATGGATCAATGTTCTACAAAAGAAACTGACGAATCAGAAGTAAATATTGATTTTGTCTAAAGAAAGTTATTAACCACGAAGATCCGAAAAGCAGATTCGCTTTACTTTATATACTATATAAATAATTAGTTAAAACTATAATATTACCATGAGAATTACCTTCCTACATAAAACATAGAGGAGAATGTCTAGACGATGTATGCACAAACTATTGAGTATTGCCTTACAGTTATATTAGGAAAACATATTAAAGTAATAAAGCAACTATTTATACAGTTATGGCATTATCATTAGAGAAACTCCTTTAGAATTATAATTTAATAAACACATAATAACCTCCTTTGAGAATATAATTGGATCCTTAAAATATAGAGGATTTAGATTTGCGAAAAAAAAATCACCATTATTGCCATTCTATCACAAACAGGTTTATGGCCCAGTCGCTCAAGAAAATGATCAGAGGAGTTTTTTTTTAATTATTAGTTAAATAAATAAACTTAACTCCTGTATGTCATACGATATAATTTAATATAGGTTGATATTACATTGTACTATTTATATTAAAAGAAGATGCTTGAAATAAACTGTTAATAAAAAATCGTCTCCTAAAAACAATGTTCTTACCTACTGACCACTTTAAATGCGCAGGCATACACGTATTTTATAAATCTACTGAAAATCAACTACTGCCCACATGGTTTAAGATATTTTTGATACCAGCTGAATTTTGCATTAATTCATATATAAAATGCACTTTTCGAAAAAATATATGAGGGGAAATATAATTTTGCCCTGATAACACCCATATATCATTTTATGCAATCTGAAAAACATATATTAGTATCCTTTCAAATTTAAACATTATATGTATACTAAGAATAAATTTATGTTTTATGCTTACCATGAATTCGAAATAATTCATGTTTAATAAATTAAAATGATTTAAATTCCATTCTTCTGAAATCAGTTTTAGCCATAAAATTTTCAGTAAATGTTTCCTATTATTCTGTTTATTAAACGTTTAATTATGACATCAATATAGCGAACAAGTCCCTGCTGACCATTCCATAAAAAATAAATACATACATTCATTCAAAAAGACAATATTAAATAATATTTCTTTTTCATTTTACTATATTATCCCGGGCAACGCCGAGAAACGGGTTCCGCTGGTCATTAACAAAATAATGACATATCATCTTTTTTTTTCTTTTTTTTTACACAGGCATCCCCACATTATCAAGGCCAAGAGGCTACTCAAGGATAAGGGTTAAGGAGTGTACAGTATAAATTGGACAATATAGTAATCATTAGTAATGGAAATTCGGTAAATTTGTTAACTTATATGGAACGGCTCATCAAGAACTTATTTACGTTAGACTTGAAGACAACCATATTGCAGAAAAAAATGAAGTAGGAAAACGGAAGACAATTCCACAGGCGTGCAGTTCTAAGAAAGAAGCTCTGTTCATGGAATCTACGTTTAGGTTTAGGCACAGATAAAGTGTGGGGGGAATTATTGATAGTGTTTTCAGCTAGACGAGTGTTTCTTGTGAAAGTTTGGCGAGGGGGGACCATAGACTGAAGCTCAGTCGAACACTTTCCATGAAAATAACGATACATCAGAGACAAACTCGCAACATCTCTTCTGTGAGATAGAGGTTGCAGGGAAGAGAAAAGGACATCTCCTACGAGGCTACGAAGTCTATTTTGAACTCTATCAAGGCAGGACAAGTCATTTCTAGCAGCTCCTGCCCAGATGTGGCAACAGTATTCCATCCTTGGACCTACCCGGCTCTTATATAGATAGAGAATAGCATCAGCAATGAGATATCTACTGGATCGATAGAAAGATCCCAGCAGTTTTCCAGCGGCCTTGACAACAGATTTGATGTACGTGTTCCATTTAAGATCAGGAGTAACGGTCAAGCCCAGAAGCTTGCTAAAACTTGAGGCCTCCTAAAGACGAGAGCCATTTTATTCAATTGTTGTCAGATGTGGATCAGAATGTCGATGATGTAAAGATAAAAGCTTGGTTTTAGATGCATTAAAAGTAACCAGCCACTCCTTTCCCCATTGTACAATGTACTCAAGATCAGAGGAGAGAGAATCGGAGAGAACTTGGTCGTTTACTGTCTTAGACGTGTTACCATAAATCAGCAAAAATGTCTACAAATGATGTAAGGATGTGATTTGGAAGATCATTAATGTAGATCAGGAAAAGAGTTGGGTCCAGGATGGACCGCTGAGGGACGCCAGCATTAATACTGTGAGCTTCTGATTTTTTCCCATCAACTACTACTCTTATGAACCTATCAAAAAGAAATGATTTAATAATTGAGAAGACATTTCCAGCTATACCATAGCTAGAGATCTTGTGAATAAACCTTTATGCCATACCCTATCAAAGGCCTTAGATATGTCAAGAACAATTGCCCTAGAAAGGTTGCCTCCATCGAGAGATTTGCTAATCCTATGAGATATAACTGTAAACACATCTGCTGTAGATCTAGCAGAACGGAAACCATATTGAGTGTCACTAAGAAGGTTATTTCTGTTGAGATGGTTGATTACTTCTGTATTTAACACAGATTTCAGCAACTTACTCATGACGCACAGGAGACTTACTGGCCTGTACTGAGAGGGGGATGAACGATCACCTGAATTTTTAAATACAGGGCATACTGATGAGATTTTCCAGGGTGATGGGAAGCTATTCTCCTTAAGACAAACAGTTTTGTAAGTATGGGCGCTAGTTCTGGTTGAAGTTTTTTGAGTACTATAATTGAAATACCGTCAGGGCCAGTTGTTTTACTGGAATCAAGGTTTTTGATTAGCTTGGCAACATCGCGTACAGATATATGTATATCACATAGCGTGTTTTCTGATACAGGAGGAAATATTGGGGTTGGCGGCCTTGGTCGCAAAGGGTAGAATTCTGCAAAGTTCTTGGCAAAGAGTTTGGCTTTGTCTGATGCTGACGAGATTACCTCAGGTTCATTGGTGATAGTTGGGATAGAGCACACGCTTCTGTTCAGGATTCTGTTTGCTATTTGCCAAAACTGGTTGCAGACGATTTATTAAAGACTTATTTGTATTAAGGACAACGAGAAGTTTGGAAATACAAAATAATTGATATTTCCAAAAGAGTTAAATAAAATTGTGAATACACAGGAACACATGTGACATTTCTTGATTGGCATATAATGTATGTATACAATGTTTGACAACAGAATTTCTAAGAATAGATCTCTACGATTAATACGTTTTATACTCTCAGTTGCTTTTTTTTCAATTAGGAATAATTAAACAAGATGGGTATCAAAACCAAATATTCAAACAATTCCAGAAGCAAGAACGCGTCGAGTGCTCGAGGATGAATTTGGAAATGTGCCAAGAAGATGAGTCAAAGTTTTTCAAAAGACTGATTACACAGGATGAAACCTGGGTCCGTCACTATGATCCAGAGACCAAATCCCAGTCAATGCAGTGGAAGCACTTGGACTCACCACCTCCAAAGAAGGGAAGGGTGCAGCCCTCCGCTGGCAAGGTCATGCTCACAGTCTTCTGGGACCAGATTTCCTGGCAAAAGGTACCACAATTACGGAAGCCTATTATGCTTCACTTTTGAGGAAATTAAGGGAAGCTATCAAAATCCAGAGGCGGGGCAAGATCAGCAAGGGTACCCTCCTCCTGCAGGACAACGCTCTGGTCGACAACTCGCATGTCGCCAGATCAGAAGCACGGGCATGTGGTTATGAAATCCTTCTCCATCCTCCCTACTCTCCTGATCTTGCACCCTCTTACTTTCACCTCTTCCAAGCCATGAAGTTGTTTTTAAAAGGAAAGCGTTTCCCAGATGATGCAGCCTTGATTTCTGAAGTCACGTTGTGGTTGAAGGACCAACCTCAGGTGTTATACAAAAACGGTCTCCAGAGCTACATCAAACGATGGGAGAAATGGGTGATTCCTATGTAGAGAAAGACTAATAACTGTGCAAGTTTCGTTGCTCTACTACTATGGGAAGTGTGTCAGGTGCATTACATATTGCACGCTCCTCGTATCAAACTTTCTTTTTTTTTAACTCTACCCTAACCTCTATACCCTAACGTGTAATTATACTGTGTTGTTATTTAAATCCTCTCTCTTGATCACTAACCAAATGCTCTATTTACCAAGTTGCCATTAAATCTAATCCAATAACTTAGAGGGGTCTTAGCTCTCAACCCTTAACCTTAGTTGACTGACTTTTCGTAATCGATACACATTAACACCTAAAGATTTCTAAGGCATGCTTTAGATTATACTCTTATCCCATAGCTAAGCTTTAAAGTAAATACTTACTAGGCATAGTCTTATACATGGATTTAAAATGAACAGCAACCCTTAATCTATTTCCTTTTGATAGGAGATCGTATTGCAATAATTAATGCATAAACTGAACCGATACTCATTGTAATACAAACTTCCGAATTTTAAAAGAAAGGCAAAGCCATCTTCCCTCGCTAGAAGTCTGAAAACAATCAAACAAACTCAATGTCTAAAATTCCATACATTCGTATACAGTGAAAAGATGCCACTTATCCATCCATCTATATTTAAATATACTTACAGAATACGCCATAACTTGTATCTTCCGGGTATACCTGTATTAAACTGTTCTCCAAATCAAATGTTGTTTCTTGTATCAATATTGAGCATATGTCTTATCTTTCATACTTTAACATGTTATCCTATTCCTATTCCCAAACTAACATAAACTATATCTAACCATTAACTCCACTCTCTCAAACGAATCCTGTTGCAAATTCCACTGCATGAATTCTTACTTATCCACTCTCTAACCATCCATTAACTCCACTCTCTCATTAACAATAAAAATGAAAAGCATAGTAATGTATTTTTTAATCAATTCGAGGAGTGTAATTTTTCAGTAGATATTAACCTAAATAATCGATTAATATTAAATACTCATGCGCGGTCACAGAAATATCTGAATTAGGACCCAGGTGCAGGGCGAACCCTCTCGGTGCTGATGGACTCATAGGTCTTCCCAGGTTATCCGTCAAGGAGAAGGAAAACTCTGAAGCTAAACCTAGGGGAGGGAAGCCTCTTTAGTCCCGGATGACAACCTTCCTAGAGCTGGTGACTCAAACAAATTACCAGTTGGCAAACCTAAACTGCTTAAGGAGGAGATAGACTGTATATCGCCCGGCTTTCATACTCCTTCTTTGCTTATTAGCCAGGCGTAGAGATGCTATCACAGAAACTCGACAGAATCACCCAGTGGTTGAGCTTATTTCCTGACTAGATTAATGAACACCGTTTTTCTCCACTCCTGCCACATACCATCCCCCTAAACTGGACATTGTGGGGGTGCTTCAGTACCATATATGCCGGTACAGTTGTACTGGGCTGACTTTATCTAATGGGTTGAGGGTACCAGATTGACAGTTCCTTGCTGTTGTTTCTGACTGATAGTACAGGTGCCCTAACTCTTTGGTAGCGCTTAGAGCGGCTGCTCCATCAACAGTTGTATAATATCGGGATGATTGTAGTGCCATGTCGTGCATGGAAAGGGAGACTGCACTCATCCCCGGTGGGCTTTCCTGAGGCCATAATCTTGTAGGTGACGACAGCTTATGGTCTACTTGTATTGCATGTCTGATATTCTGTACAACCATATGTCCAGTACCCCTCACTCACCCTAACTGAAACCTTTTAAATGAAATCAAATGAAATGACAGCTCAAGCAAAAATTATGTTTAAACCAGGATCAAGCTCAAAGAAAACCAACCTGCCTCCTCCCTTGAGGCTTGCATTTACGAATATCCACGGCATAGAACTAACTTAGATGATGTTGAATCACTTCTAGTAACACCCCGGATATCTTAGCATTAAGTGAAACTAACCTGCACATCTCCATTCCCTCTAACCACTTTAACATGCCTGGTTATCTCCCACTCTGCCTTAAGGACTCGAACAGATATATGCATGGGCTTGGAGTCTATATTAATAAC
This sequence comes from Euprymna scolopes, assembly GCF_053919585.1. Classification (NCBI taxonomy): domain Eukaryota; kingdom Metazoa; phylum Mollusca; class Cephalopoda; order Sepiida; family Sepiolidae; genus Euprymna; species Euprymna scolopes. Next base: position 70,030,979 of record NC_136504.1, read on the forward strand.
ACCCTTTCCGTAACTAGAGAACAAAACTAGAATCAGACGACCAGGCCTTTATGTGCTTCAGACTAACCAGGCAACATAATATTAGCTACTTGTATTTTCTCTTCCACTCTCCCTCAACCCAGGACTGTACCCTAATAAACAAAGTCTCTGATAGCATAGATACTAGCGAACAAGTACATGTATTTGGTGACTTCAATATCCACCACAGTAACTGGTTTGAATTCTCTACTTACACAGACGTAGCTGGTAGCACAACACATAGCTTCTCTATATCCCATTCCCTATCTCAGACGGTTACATTCCCGACACGTTTCCCAGACCAGCAAGACCAACATGCCTCACTTCTAGATCTATTTCTGACCACAGTTCCTGCTGATTGTACAACAAATGCCCACAGCCTACTGGAGGATGCTGATCACGCAGTGATAATGGTAGAAATTGGCCTAAATTCTCGCCCTAAAACTGAAGACCCACTGCTCAAAACAATGAGGTATTACAAAAAGACTGGTTGGAAAGCCATCAGAGAACTCATTAGAGATGCCTCATGGTGAAATATCTTTTCTCTTCCAGCGGAACAGTGCGCAAATTAAACAACTGAATGGTTCAAAACTGCAATTGAAGCACACGTCCCTACACGGAAATTCTATAGCAAGCCCCACTCTCCCCAAGGTTTATTTCTGCTTGTGCAGCTGCCATTGCTTAAAGCAGATTCAACCGACAAATGTCCAGTTCCAACAGACAGAACTATATAGAAGCTAGAAGTAATTGCAAGAGAGAAATAGCGACAGGTATGACAGAATACACTGAACCTACCAGAAAACACATCGAAGCACAGAAATTAGGAACCCGTGATTTTTGGAAAATCTACAACAGTGTAGTAAATAATGGGCAGTCAACGATTTCCCCACTATCAAACAATCATGAGGTTGCTTGCACGGCAACCGAGAAGGCTAATCTGCTTGCCAGTCGGTTTGCCTCAAGCTCCACACTGGACCTGGCACACCACTCCCTCCTCGACTTTCCTCTGCGGACAGACGCCACACTAGACGATTTGGAAATCACTCTTTCTCAGGTACATGGTATCATAAAAGACCTAGACACCTCAAAAGCAAGTGGACTCGATCTCATTCCGGCTGTGCTATTAAAAATATACTCCGCTGAGGTTGTTCCAGTTCTCTCCAAACTTTACAACAAATGCCATAACGAATCTTGCTTTCCCGACTGCTGGAAAACCGCTTCTGTGGTACCAGTCTTCAAGAATTCTGGTGAAAGAACTGACCCATTAAATTATCGCCCCATTAGCATCCTCACACTTTTCGCCAAAATATTTGAGTCCTTAATTAATCAAACCTTAGTCCAACACCTAACAGCTGCTAAACTCCTGACCGACAAACAATATGGATTTAGGCAAGCCCGTCCCACAGCAAATATCTTAACTAATCTCTGAACGTATATACCGTTCACTGGACAAAACAGGGGCGGGTAGAGCAGTAGTCCTCGATATATCTAAGGCTTTTGACACGGTATGGCACGATGATCTTCTAAGGAAAATTAGATCATATGGTATCACTCGAAGAATACATAATGTAATTAAATCCTTCTTAAGTAAGAGAAAAATCCAAGTTGTTCTCGACGATTGTACATCTGAACAATACGATATAAATGTGGGAGTACCTCAGGGGTCTATCCCTGTACTTTTATTATTCCTGATATTCATAAATACCCTCCCTGATAAAATTATTTCGGAGATGAGTATATTTGCTGATGACACTACTCTCTATAACAGGCACGAGGGGAAAACAAATGAACACATATATAAGGAAATGGCAGAAACACTAAAGGATGACCTCCAATCTGTAGTGGAATGGGGACAAAAATGGATGGTCACATTCAATGCTGCCAAAACTAAGCTTGTTTCCTTCGATAATTACATGAAATCGTCTCTATCATCAATTGCAATGGCCAAGAACACATTACCTGAAAGTACTTCCTTTAAACTCCTCGGCCTAACGTTTACAGGGAACATGAACTGAAATAGATACATTAAGAGCATTGCCAAGCCTGCTGCAAAGAAGGTGGGCTCTCTCTCTCTCTCTCTCTCTACCATGCTAGAAAACTACTTACGTCTGAAAGTATCACCATTCGTCCATGTATGGAGTTCTATTGTCACATTTGGGCTGATGCATCTGCTGCTTCTCTCTCTCTCTCTCTATCTCTCTCTCTCTCTCTCTCTCTCTCTCTCTCTCTCTCTGACTGGTTTCAAAAGAGAGTCGCCAACCTAATAGGTCCTGAACTGTCACCTAAGCTTCAGCCTGTGTCTTATCGACGAAATTTAGCATCCCTCTGCCTGTTCTACAAGTACTTTTATGGTGAATGCTCTGACGAACTACAAACACTTGTACCTCATCGACGTGACTACCTCCGACAAATCTGACAAGCAACGTATCCCACCCCTTCACAGTAGAGATCCCTGGGTGTAAGAAAGCCTTTTACTCCAATAGTTTCTTCCCTAGAACTGCTAGACTTTGGAACTCCCTTCCGGGATTCTGCTTTCCCAACTGTACTGATATGCAGAAGTTCAAGTGTAATGTGAACAAACATCTTGCTACTCATCTCCCTTCATAATGCCCCTGGAACTTATGTCCCCGATAGTAGCCCCCTACTTCAAAGTGACACTGTGCCTTGTTTGGGGTGAAAATTGATTTTTAAAAAGTGGAAATGCAAGAATATCACAAGGAAAGACGACGAAGTCTACACGATTGTTTTAACGTAATTAAACAACCACAATGATTTCAAGTAATCGTAGTTGAGTGCCGACAATTTTAAATGTTTTGTATTCGTGCAATTTTAAATGTTTTGTATTCGAGCAAGAATTAGCATCGAATGCGGAAATCAGATTAAGGGTTCAACACTCCAACATGTCACGTTTTATTAGCGTTCGTCAAGAATCAATGTTGAATGTCAGATGTTAGGAAAATCCGTAACAAAAAATAATTCGCCAACCAAACTTGATAAACAAAAGAAAAATAATTTGTTGTGATTGTGGACAATTGCGTTGATATAAATATAAAGTGAAACAGTGTTTTAAGTGCGATTGAATTTAACGCAAAAAAAAGTCAAAATAAAAATTTTTTAAAGTTTTACCAGATATGCTAAAAGTAATGGTTTATATTACTAGAAGTTTATACAAAATGTTGAATAAAAAATAAAATACAACGTGACTCACGTTTCAATTTGATTAACATTAAATCTGAAAACGCTGAAAAAATGTAAAATTCAACTTTTATAAGGGCTATAAAAGTTGGATTCGATAACAAATAAAATAACTGCGGTTACATTACAAGGACATTTTAAATTTTAAAATTTTTGTGGTGAATAATTTAAACATTTTTTCTGACTCCATGCGGATTATGATGTGACAGTGATTTACTCTAATTCTAGAGTAGATGGATTCTTCCAGAAACCGAATAGAATTACGACAATGAATCGGACGTAGTGTTTCTGTAACATAGTATTCTATACTTTTGTAAACACATTATTGTAAATATGCCACCGTGTTGTCTTAATTATTGTCAGCCCTTCAAGATCACAACAGTGTGTGTGTGTGTGTGTGTGTGTGTGTGTGTGTGTGTGTGAAATAATGGTATAATGCATAAATCCGTTACTTATTTCATTCACACATTGAATCAAATACGTTCACATACATTTGAGTAATTGAATGACACATGACGTTCTATCATCCAAGATATACAAAACACCTTGAGTATTTTGAAGACATTAGATTTTCCATACTGTAAAAGATTCCTCGGCAGAATTCCTCCCATGCAACAACATAGAAAGACAATGGTTTCTCTTCTCGGCTAAACCTCTTCTCTGCATCTGTGCAGAGAGAAGTAACAAAGAGGAAAATCATCACAGCTGTTTCAAGAAGACGTTGGCTTCTTGTCAGTTCTAATCATGTTGATTCTGCCAACAACACGGGAACAACTAGTGAAAACATGTTGAGATTAGGCGGGACTCTTCTTATCTTGACTGAAGAATCAAGAAGAAACAAAGTTGAATTGTTTCGTGTACACACACACACACGCACACACACACACACATATATATATATATATATATATATATATATATATATATATATATATATATAAAATATATTTTAGTCATCGACATACAGACCTGTTTCGTTGTATCACAACTCATCAGTGCCGCTAGACTAACACCTCTCCCAAGCCGAGGATCGAACCTAGAACCGTCGTGATGACAGTCGGCAGTCCTACCCACATGACTACGGAATCGGTGGCCGAAATTAACCTATCCGAACGATTATTTAAATAAACATTCGTCCGCTACTCGTAGAGGGCTCAAACGTTTGTTTGTAAACAAATCGCGAGCTTCGCATTATTTCAGCTAAATTAAGCAGCGAGTAAGATAATTTACAAGAGTGCTCTACCAAAGAGGGGAGCTTTATAAAATATATTTTAGTCATCGACATACAGACCTGTTTCGTTGTATCACAACTCATCAGTGCCGCTAGACTAACACCTCTCCCAAGCCGAGGATCGAACCTAGAACCGTCGTGATGACAGTCGGCAGTCCTACCCACATGACTACGGAATCGGTGGCCGAAATTAACCTATCCGAACGATTATTTAAATAAACATTCGTCCGCTACTCGTAGAGGGCTCAAACGTTTGTTTGTAAACAAATCGCGAGCTTCGCATTATTTCAGCTAAATTAAGCAGCGAGTAAGATAATTTACAAGAGTGCTCTACCAAAGAGGGGAGCTTTATAAAATATATTTTAGTCATCGACATACAGACCTGTTTCGTTGTATCACAACTCATCAGTGCCGCTAGACTAACACCTCTCCCAAGCCGAGGATCGAACCTAGAACCGTCGTGATGACAGTCGGCAGTCCTACCCACATGACTACGGAATCGGTGGCCGAAATTAACCTATCCGAACGATTATTTAAATAAACATTCGTCCGCTACTCGTAGAGGGCTCAAACGTTTGTTTGTAAACAAATCGCGAGCTTCGCATTATTTCAGCTAAATTAAGCAGCGAGTAAGATAATTTACAAGAGTGCTCTACCAAAGAGGGGAGCTTTATAAAATATATTTTAGTCATCGACATACAGACCTGTTTCGTTGTATCACAACTCATCAGTGCCGCTAGACTAACACCTCTCCCAAGCCGAGGATCGAACCTAGAACCGTCGTGATGACAGTCGGCAGTCCTACCCACATGACTACGGAATCGGTGGCCGAAATTAACCTATCCCAACGATTATTTAAATAAACATTCGTCCGCTACTCGTAGAGGGCTCAAACGTTTGTTTGTAAACAAATCGCGAGCTTCGCATTATTTCAGCTAAATTAAGCAGCGAGTAAGATAATTTACAAGAGTGCTCTACCAAAGAGGGGAGCTTTATAAAATATATTTTAGTCATCGACATACAGACCTGTTTCGTTGTATCACAACTCATCAGTGCCGCTAGACTAACACCTCTCCCAAGCCGAGGATCGAACCTAGAACCGTCGTGATGACAGTCGGCAGTCCTACCCACATGACTACGGAATCGGTGGCCGAAATTAACCTATCCCAACGATTATTTAAATAAACATTCGTCCGCTACTCGTAGAGGGATCAAACGTTTGTTTGTAAACAAATCGCGAGCTTCGCATTATTTCAGCTAAATTAAGCAGCGAGTAAGATAATTTACAAGAGTGCTCTACCAAAGAGGGGAGCTTTATAAAATATATTTTAGTCATCGACATACAGACCTGTTTCGTTGTATCACAACTCATCAGTGCCGCTAGACTAACACCTCTCCCAAGCCGAGGATCGAACCTAGAACCGTCGTGATGACAGTCGGCAGTCCTACCCACATGACTACGGAATCGGTGGCCGAAATTAACCTATCCGAACGATTATTTAAATAAACATTCGTCCGCTACTCGTAGAGGGCTCAAACGTTTGTTTGTAAACAAATCGCGAGCTTCGCATTATTTCAGCTAAATTAAGCAGCGAGTAAGATAATTTACAAGAGTGCTCTACCAAAGAGGGGAGCTTTATAAAATATATTTTAGTCATCGACATACAGACCTGTTTCGTTGTATCACAACTCATCAGTGCCGCTAGACTAACACCTCTCCCAAGCCGAGGATCGAACCTAGAACCGTCGTGATGACAGTCGGCAGTCCTACCCACATGACTACGGAATCGGTGGCCGAAATTAACCTATCCCAACGATTATTTAAATAAACATTCGTCCGCTACTCGTAGAGGGCTCAAACGTTTGTTTGTAAACAAATCGCGAGCTTCGCATTATTTCAGCTAAATTAAGCAGCGAGTAAGATAATTTACAAGAGTGCTCTACCAAAGAGGGGAGCTTTATAATATATATATATATATATATATATATATATATATATATATATATATATATATATATATATATATATATACAGTAGCGAGTATAATATAAGAAACAGGAAAAACACAGACATAAATATGTGTATTACTTAAAAATTAATGCACGATTAGCGATGAAACTTTTACTGAATAAGCATTAAATGCAATTCATAAATATTATACAAAGTTATAAAATGTTAAAGAATAAAGATGAAACAGAAAAACGATATAGACTACTCAACAAAATTAAGGAACGTAATTGTGAACAAAATATCAACAAAATTTAGTATTTAGTAATTGACTACTCTACATCGTCGACTACATGATTTAATTAATTCCTTGCAAAAGCCAGCAATAATTCCCTCCTGTTCGTCTTTTGTCACATAGTCCCAAAATTGTATTAGGTGCTTTCTTTAAAAATTTTAAACCGATGGAGTGTTTATCTTGTTATTTAGTTTTGCCTTGTCAACGTGAGAAAAATGTGTAAGGAGAGAGAAAGATGGAATACATTGGGCAATACGCATGCGTAAAGATATGCCCGGTGAACAAAAAAGAAGAGAGGATTGCTAGAAAAAGGAGTTGGCAGCCCTTCAAGGTTGTCAACTAGAGTTGGAAAACTACGAATTTCCTTTGCGTCTCTAAACGATATGAATGAAGAATACGAAAGAAGAAATATTTATCTCTTCTTATTCTCATTTCTTTATGTATTCTTTGATATTCTTCGGCAAACGAGAAGAATACGAATGAATAGACAAAATCTATCAGCACAAATGTGCGGCGACATTGGATGGAGAAGGTGAAAGAAATTGCAAAGAGAACGAAGTGAATAAAAGGAGGCATTAATCGATATCGAAGAAAGAACGAACAGTTATGACCCTTACATATATAAAAAGAAAGGAACTGTGAGGTTACCCCCTTTCTTTCTCTTACTCATTCTCTCCTCTGTCGAAGGCTGATATTTTATTTGTTGTTGTTTATTTTATATAGTCTTCGCTCGACATACATAGACCATTAGCATAAGTTTTTTTTTTATTTGAAATGTGGTGAAACAACGACTATAAAGATGAGGATAACAGTCCGCAAAATAATGATTACACAAATTACGGAACCTCATCTCAAAGGATTAAAAAAAAAAGAGAGAGAATACGATTCAGGACGGGCCTGACAATGGAAAACTGGATTCATAAAACCATAAAATCCAACCTTGATTTCCCTTTGGGACTCGTGGCGCAGTGGATAGAGGTGATAAGTCTCTACGGTTTCAAGTGATAATTGTCTGAAAATAGCGGTTTCAATCCTACCCAAGCAGGTCAGAAGATTAATTGGTCAAAACCTGGTGAGACAACAACTATGGAAGGCAGTAATAACTTAGGATACGGTTACAAGAGTCAGCATTCCTATACCGTCGCGGTAAATCACCTGAAGAAAGCCAGAAGATGAGTTAGCCGAAACATGGTGAAACAATAACAGCAACGACAGCTATGAAGATAAGAATAGCAGTTTACAAAAGATTGAATACAAAAATTAGCACAAGATTTTTCATTGTGAGTTTACCCCCTTTCTTTCACTCACTCATTTTTACTCCTATGTCGACGGGCTAGTATTTTGTTCTGTTTTCATTTTTGTTGTTTACTTGATATACTCTCCGCTCGACATGCGTAGACAATAAGATTTTTCATTTTCATCATTTTTTATCTTTTTGTTTTGTTTTGTTTTCTTCCTTGTTATGCTTTGTGAATAAAGTTGCTTCGAAATTTAAAAACTAGTGTTTTCCATTTCCTTTTTCACTGTTTTTCATCTGCCTACTCCACCATTGACGTGTCTTTCCCTCATCTTCGTCTTATATATCCAACCTCAAGACACCTTTTATTTATTTTACTTCCTTTTTGTTTATAAATTGTTACGGACCGTTCTTCTTCTTGTAAGTGTTTATTATTCATTGGCATGTTCAATTTTTATTACTCTTTTATTGGACTTATACCAATAAAAGAGTAATAAAAATTGAACATGCCAATGAATAATAAACACTTACAAGCCTCCACCCCTTGGAAACACTTCAAATGAAATACGAAAATTGCCATTTTTACATCTCCAATACATTTGAAAATAATTTCTGACGAGGACGCTTCACAGAACGTCTGAAACGCGCGTAAAAACGATTTCAATGACTTAAAAACATTATTACAATGATCCGAACATAATTCTCAATGAAAACAAGACACGGAATAATAAAATAATGTTAACAAATACACATTGTTGGTGACTACTGCCTTATTTAAATATATATATATATATATATATATATATATATATATATATATATATATATATATATATATATATCCATCCAATCCAGCGCGGCCGCAGCCGAGATTGTACTCACTACACGAGTTTGTAGTGTAATTCAAATCTTGAAAAAATCTTGTCGGTAGCTAAATACGTGATGCTTCTCCAGGGCTATCAAGGGTATTTTTTATCGTGACGCCATCACTAAATGGGATGCCTACCACGGCTTAAGAGAGTTTCATCTACCCTCGAGAGAAGGATAGACCGCGCCAGTTTCTCATCAACCTGGTATTTTACCTCGCGGTACATACAGCGCCTAGCCTTCCCAAATGGTCACCAGCTGGTAATGACTAGACTCAACATTGCTTAACTTCAGTGGTTTGGCGAGAACCGGTGTGTCGACGTGGTTGTGCCGCATAACTAATAATTAGTAACATGTGTGTGTGTGTGTGTGCGCACGCTCGTGTGGTATCCGTCATTCACTCGTGAGTGTAGCGGTGTAAACTCGCCATCTAATAATAATGCAAAGATCTTCATAAAAATTAATAGAGTACTATTCAGTGTTAGGTATTTTTCATGCGAATATTAGCAATTTACTTTCTCATATGTTGTACTGATGGCATAACGGTTAGAATCTTAAGTTTTAATATCACTTATAGTAACATTCAATAACTCTCATAAAACGAAACAATCTGTCTGTATATATATATAATAACTATACATATGATTATTATATATAATCTTTTCACGATCAACAATGTCGGCATTCATGGTTTGTGTGAGCTGCGACGTTGTTTAATCGTGGAAATAATTATATATTAGCAGGCTGCCAGGCTTTTCCCGGTCGTAAAATACGCTTAATATGATATTTTGATTAATGCAGATTTCGTTGGACCCAATATATAGTAATGATTTAAAACGTTTAAAAAAAAAAAAATGACTCGTGCGCCATCACCGAGAATCGAAACCAAAAACGTTTAGTTTACGACATACTTTTTCTTTTGACGTTAATGCCTGGGCTATGAAGACATGTTTGCTGCAAGGCTAAAAATTGAGACATTACGTCATAATGCCGTCTTTCGACCTTTACCTGGCAAATTCCATTTTTTTTATTTTTACATTTTTGCACCAATTTTCTCCGGCTAAACCCCAAATATAAAGTTTCGCGTGGGTCCGAATACTCTATATGTTTAATTCCATGTCTATAGATCAAAAACTAATAGAGAGTTTGGTAGGCAATTTTTTTTTAAACAAATATATATACGCATACATAAATATATATAGAAAGAGGTTTGTGTTTACTGTAACCTTTTTACGCAAATATTACACGAGTATAAATCATGTGGAATATCTGCATGAATATAATTACATGTAATAGTTAACTAAAGATGGTTATCCCATAAGAAAACCGAAAATACTAATCGGGAATTAATTAAAATGAATGTTTTAAAAATATGCCAATTAGCTAGATCTTTTGCAGATGAATGAAATTCCGCGACTCATATATAACAAAGTTGTATTTTCTTTTTAAATAAATAGAAAAAAGTTTTTTTATATAAATATCAATCCACAAAAAACAAAAAAACAAATTTCTAGGATTACCTCACATTAAAAATATCTTTATATATAAAGTTTCGCATGGGTTCGAATACCGAATTATATGCTTAGTTCCATGTTTGTAGACCAAAAGATGATAGAGGAGTTTGGTAGGCAATATGTGTGTGTGTGTGTGTGTGTGTGTGTGTGTGTGTGTGTGTGTGTGTGTGTGTGTGTGTGTAGTAATCTACAGATAGACTTTTTTGCTGTATCACATCTCCTCAGTGTGGCTAGATACGACAATTTGGCAAAAATACTCGGTGTGTGGGGGGGGTGTAAAAAGTAAGGAAGAAAAAGGTAGCAGGAAAGTGAGAGAGAGGAGGGCCGAAATATCCAAACACCTGCCTAACGTTTGTCACTTTAATTGTCATTAAGGTTTAACTTGTATTAGTTAAATATTTGTAAAGTCACGAAAATATTTAGGAACACATTCTTCCTTGTAACAATACTCTCAAAGCAGTTGGCGTCTTCCTCTTTCGCTGGCTGATCGTTTAGAAATTATTTGAAAGAAAACATTTGTACCTGACTAAAAAAAAAAAAAAAAAAAAAAAAAAAAAAAAAAAGAACAAAGAAAACCCCCCTGCAGAAAAAAGAGAAATTCTGCTTTGTTTGGCCAACATTTTTCAATTTGAGGTAGGATTAAATTTCCTTTCTAAATTGTATGCACCTTAAAACCGTCTTCTGCCCTCTCTTTTATTTTATTCGGTTTTTCGGCATGATGAAAGAACTAGGAAACAGATGATGTGGATTAGGAAGGGGCCGCTCTAGCTTACGCAACAATGGTTCCAGCTTCTTCTAAAATGCTGATATATTAAAAAAAAGAAGAAAAAAAAGAAAAGAAAGCATAATCATGAGTAAGCGTTTCTATAATTTAATGGTTTTGTTTCGGTGCCCTGCTCAACTCTTTCTCTGAAATATACAATCATCAAATACAATGAAGTATTTCTCTCTCTCTCTCTCTCTCTCTCTCTCTCTCTCTCTCTCTCTCTCTCTCTCTCTCTCTCTAATATATATATATATATATATATATGTATATATATATAATGACATTGTCTGTCTGTCCGACTATCTAAGGAACGGTCTCTACCAAATTCCTTTGTATATTTTAGTCTACATGATATATAGATTTAGACGTGTGAAACAAATTCGATGTGGTCTTTAGTCAATAAAAAAAAAGATGCTAAGGGGTATAAATTGAAAATAATTGGAATATGGCAGGCATGAGCTGACTTAAAAGTTCACTTCTATGTATGCACAAATATACATTTGTATGCACAAATATATATGTATAGATTAACTAACGTTATTTTTTTATTTCTTATATGCGTATCGACGTAGACCAGACAAGTGCATTTTTAATAAACATATTTATTAGATTTCTAATTTTTGAATTGTAACAGATTTTTTATCAGGAAAATCCAGATAATATTTTTTTCTTTTATTTCCGTGTCATGGGGGTGGTAAAACTTAGTACGTCCTCAAATGTTGTAAATTGAGTGTTAAGCGTTGGTCGTACGCATGAGTCAAAATAAGGTGAAGCTTAGATAAGTAGGTCCTGCAGACGATCCTCGTTCTGACATTCGGAAAATTTTGGTTAACAACAGGTGAAGCTACCGAAAAGTAACCCTTTTGAATGAAGATGGATATAAACAATATTTTTTAGATTATTTTCTTAATTTTACTTAAAAACAAAATGTAAACATATATAAAACAAAATATTTTAGAAAATAATTTCTTAATTTTAAATAAAAATTGATTGTAAAGAATTTTTTTTAAAAATAATTATTGAAAAATATTGCAAAGTATTTACATAGCTGGTTCTTTGGGATAATAGGGGCGCCTGAAACCTCCTTCCAAAACGAAAAAAGCTTTAGCGTTTTTACTATTTTAAAGTGTTTTTTTTTTTAAGTTTGAAGCACAAGTAGTGGCTAGTTAACTTAGAACAACAAGGGCGCATGGCAGAAATTATTCAGGGTTTTATGCTTTTATGGTGGTCAAAAAAGTTTTTTCATCCGCCATATTACTTCCTATTTACTTGCCACCCCACGAGGGCAGATTTAGACACAATGTCGGTTTTTAATGTAGAGAGGTATGTATTACTAAAAACGAAATGATGAAATATAATAGCAAATTAAGTGAAAAGTAAAAACAATTTTTTTTTAATTCAAAGAATTAAAGAAAGAAAAAATTCAAAGAAATTTCGAACATTTATTACTATAAACATAACGAACAAGTGAAAATTTTCCAAAATTGGCTCATGCTTTCTATATCCATCATTCTAAGAGTTAATAATGGTAGAAGCACCAGTGTTACATGTCACGTGACCTAACTGTTCAGATTTTTCAGAATGAGGATCGTCTGCTGGACCTACTTATCTCAGCTGCATCAAAAAAATAATATGAAATCTACTGTTTAAGATGCACTTGATACTCAACATTTAAAATTTAACGGTTGAAAAAAAGCAGACAACTACAATTTTTTAAATAAACATATTTATTTACTAAAATTCTAATTTTCGATTTTTATTTTATTTTATTTTATTATTTACTATATATTGGGTACAATATAATAATCAATAGAGAATTGGCTCTATAATAAATGCGAAATCTGAATTAAATATCATTTTTATATGTAATTTACGACGGGGCAACGCTGGATGGTCTGCTATGGTACTCAGTTATTTTTATTTTTTGAAATCTTTACTATATAGTGGGTACAATATAGTAATTGATAGAGAATTGTCTCTATAATAATAAATACGAAATTAAAATATCGCATTTAAGCGTATTTTACGACAGGGCAACGTCAGATAGCCTGCTAGTTTTTATTTAAATAAAACAATATGGAGGAGATTTTTCGTACAATTCGGATGTGTGACATCTAAATTTTATTTCTATTTTTATTTATTTGTTTATATTGGAGAAAAAAAAGAATGTGCTTTTTTGGTGAAATGCAAACTGCAATCGCGTAGGTTGTTTCGGTTTTGCTGTTTAAAAAATTGCGTAAGATATTTTCATGCATTTTGTTTCCCGTCAAAAAAAAGAGAAAATAGAGGAAATATATTTTTGCATGTAATTCGTAATACATGCAAGAAGTTTTTTGGGGGGGTTTTTTTGTTGTTTTTTTGTTTCATAAAAATGTACTTTTTGACAGTAAAATGTTGTTTATAATATTAAGTCTGTAAGAACTACAATTCATTTTAACATTTTTTTTTTTGAGAAAATGTATTTTTTTATATTTTTTATGTGTGATCCAGAGAGAAAAGGAGAGATAGTTTGCTGAAATTTTATTGTGTCGGTTTTGTTAAGAGTGTATAAGAGAGATAGGCAGGTGGTTAATCCAATATTTATTAAAAAACTTGATTCACTTAAATTAAGACATGATTTTTTTAAATAGTGATCAGCCAAATAATTCAATCAAGATAGGATGTGAGGCAATGATTTGGATGAATTTATTGGACAATGGGTTGGGAGTTAAACAAAAGTGTGGGAGCTATTTCAAAGATGTGCAAAGATGTGTGTCGAAAAGCGGAAGAATTTCTAAATCTCTGGTTTTGAAAGATAAAGATACCAATAAGATGGTAATCATATGATAAAGGTTTCTTACTGACTATAGCAAATAAATGTAAAAAGAGGTCTATCAATATAAGAAAAAAGCAACGAAAAAAAAAACAAGAAATAATTGCCGCGCTTAAAAGTAGAAAATATAAGTTTGTATTTGGAGATACATGAAAAGAAGGCATGTTGCAGAATAAAATGTAAATAAAATGGATCCTTGCGAACTCACTGAATGCTTAACAGGTGTGAGGCTCGAGGGTGACCTCTTCGGATGGTGGAATTTGAGAAATTATGTTACTGCTGTCGAAGGGTTGCATGATCTCTTCTCCATCTAGATTTGACTACCATCGGACGCACAAAATAATAACTCGCTCTGAGCCTGTGTGAGAGATTGAGTCATAAAATGATTCTGGGATCCATATGTCTGCTTCTCTCTTGTTTAAATATATTTCCCTTTATTGGCTGTCTGTAAATGTATTTAGTAAATTCTTATTACGAATTAAAAAAACATTTGAAACGTTCCTGTAATTGGTCAAGAGAGGAAAGAACACACGTGATTTCTGACAACGAGCGTGCATATTGAGATTATACACGCATGTACGATATCAGTACAGAAGGAAATGGAGTATCCGGACATATGAAAAATAATTTTAAAAGATACCTGGCAAATATACCCGGTAGACCAAGTGCAAAAGAAATACAAACAATTGCACGTAAAGGGACGGTCAGAATCTTAAAAAGATCTTTCAATTGAAATAACGGATGAATGTCTACCATCCCGGTAGGATGCCCTATCCTCAGCTAAAACAAATTGATCAGAAAATTAAATAAGAAAAACGGAAGAAATCCCGACTCAACAATCAGAAACCGAAACAAAGCATTTAGAAACAACATGATTGCGTAAATTATTTTCACATGAAAACTGAATGTTTTAAAGTATAAATTCTTAAAAATAAAACAAAATGTGAATCTGTAGCCTGTATTTGCTGCTTCATTAATTAAAGGCAAAATCCCTTATTTGTTTTCAACACATGTCCTATTTTAGTAGTTACCTGCTTTCCTAATTTTATTACAAGCATCTGTGGAATCCAAGTATAACTATTACAATTAGAGAAATCAACTTTTATTTCTTCAATGATTTCATCTTCGAGTTGTTTATCAAAGATTTCCTTATACCTTTTTAAGTAATCCCTTCTATTTCAAAAATTCCATTGTTCAATCTAAAACTTTAATTGCTATAAAGTAATTACGTGGCAGGTTTTCAATTCTCTCCGAATAAGAAGGCAAATTCAAATAATGATGTCCATCTATTAAATTCCTTCTTTAAATTTACTAATTTGTTTGAATATCAAAGGCAATAAGTTTTTGTTCTTTAGCTTTTATTCACATTGATTCAAACCTAAAGAGATTTTCTAGTTTATTATCTACATCACTATCAGATGAATTATGTTCTAATGGAGCAAAATGTGACTTGACAAGGTTCATAATCAAATTTATTATAAATTTAGTTTTCTAACTCGTATTATTTTGCTCAACTGATGTCGATTGTGAATCAAAAATATCTTTTCTTTCAACTGAACTGAGAACATTTTAAAAGAAGATAATTCATCGCCTATAGTGAAGTTTAATCCACCACCAATCTTATTTATGAAGAATGAAAAATATTGTATTTTATCTTCTCATTGGCATAATTATTGACACTTTTCTTGTGGTCTTTGTTTAAATAAAATGAACTATCAACCAAATGTACATTTTAAGATTTTAATTTAGTGATTACTGTATTCATTCCAGGTATTTGATAGTTTATATTCATATTTTCATCTACCAATAAAGGAACAAACAATAGTCGATCGTTTAATTTGATTCCTGTAGACATTTGTTTAAAAAATTTATTTTATTGTCCTAGTATGTACTAATAAGTACAATTCATAATAATTTTGATAGAAGTCTTCAGCGGATTCTTTTGTAATAAAAGATCTCTGAGTATCACAATCTATAAGACATCTAACTTCAATTTGTTTTATTCTTAAGTCATTGTTAGCAGCAAATTACAAATGTCTACATTCTTTAAAGCAACACGACCTGATTTTGAAACATTATTTTGTTTTGGGCATAAAGGAGGTTATATGCATAAAGGAGGTTATATGCTCTCTTTTTACATAAAAGAAAGGGAAATTCTAACATGGCTGTATTTCCCCATAACATTCTGATTCATTGTGACCTGACCCAACACATCTGGTACACAAGGATAATTCCAAGATTTCGCTATTTTTTTTTCATAATTAGGAGAGGTTTAACACTTTCATATGGTGTGTCGTTCTGAAGCACACAGTTTACATAACGTTTTAGTAGCTTTATTAATGACTCCTACTTCAAAATTTTGTATCACGGGTACTTTATATTTTTCTTTTATTTCAAATCTATGGTTATTATTATTGCCACTTGGAATTTTCTTATCCTTTTTATATTTTCTACCAGATACAGTCCCAGTTAAGGTTTTCAAAACTTTGTTATAGCTGTTAAATATTTGCTCTAAACTAGGATAATTATTATCAATTTTATTTATTACTTTACTACTGTTTAAGTAGTTTATTCATTATAATGTGACTAAGTAAAATATTTCCGGAAGAATCTTCTTGAAGAAAATCAGCGTTATACTGTTGCAACTCATATAAATATGAATTAATTTCAAATACATAATATTTAAGATTTAAGAATTCTGTCTTCGCTAGGTATTGTTTTTAATATATTCTTTAAATTTCGTTAATCATAAAGCCCTCATCCAAATGTGATTCCTTTAATGAATTTACGGTTATCTTATAATTTGAATCCGTTGCGTACAAATGACTTACTTGCTTTAAAACTTAAATATCCAATTAAATATAATAGCTGAGAGGATTCTGATAAACGTTTCTTTGAGCCTATAACATTATTAAATTTAGTTAAAAAGTTATGAAAGGCAAATTTATTTCTCCTCTTTCCATTAAATGTACCACAAGTTAATAAAGGTGATTCAACAAGTGCTTAATTATTTTCATTAGTCAAATATTCTTCTATATTTGATCGAGTAATTTTATGGAAACCTTTAATGATTGGGATTTGGGATTTGGGATTTGTCGAATAGGTCGACAGTCTTGCTTAGAGCTAATATACATATTTATTTACGAAATAAAAAATATTCTTCGAAATGTGTTAGAAATTAATTTCAACTGGAAATTTTAAATAGCAATTACCTTAAAAAATTTGTTTTGCTTTTTTCTTACTTCCCCTCTCTGCCCTGCTCTAAGCAAAACTGTCGACCTATTCCACAAATCCCAAATCCCAATCATTAAAGGTTTCCATAAAATTACTCGATCAAACCCAGATTTCCAACCTATAACATAAACCCCCACTACCATGTCTTACTCTCCAACATCAGGGGTCTCCGTTCCAACCTTCCAGAGGTTCAAACTTTATTACAGGAGACTAAACCAGACCTATTATTCCTAAGCGAGACCAGCATTGGACGGACTACTTCCCTAGATGAGCTCGTAATTAAAGGATACTCTAACTTAACCTTCAAAACGCGACCCCCAAGGTCGCCATGGGCATGGAGTATGTACCTACATTAAAGACGACATTCCCTGTGGCAGAGATATCTCCAGAGAAGATCCTAATTTACCCTATACGTGCTTCCAGTTTGCACTTGCTCACACTACCGCGTTTATATTTGCACTCTATCGCCCCCACAACAGCGGAGTTACTGTTTTTAAAAGCATATCTTTAAAAGCATATCTTTAAAAGCATATCTTTAAAAGCATATGTGAGAAAAGGGATCACATCCTGTCTGCGTACCCCTCAGCAAACATTCACGTCTGTGGAGACTTCAATGTTCACAATGTGGAATGGTTGACCCACTCAAACAAGACTGATGACGAGGTGAGGTTCTGTCATGATTTCTCGATTGCTTATGACCTCACTCAGATTGTTTATGAACCCACCCGTGTCCCCAACACTGACGACCAGTATGGTTAAGGGAAAACACGAGAGGAAGTGATAAAAATTAATATGAGAGAAAGATGGATAAATAAACATATAGTCAGAGATATGTTAGTTAATTTCTTAAAACCATTCAATACATGCCAGCAACAAACATTAAAACGATGATGTTGATGATCATCATCATCATCACCATCATCGTATCAGTATAATTGATTCTTCCTTAGGATAACTTGGACAAATATCGTACTTTTAGTAAATCCTCCTACTTAATGTGTTTGGTTTAGTCATATTTCACATTATTGCAGATCTATTTAAAAATATATGTATCATTGTGCTGCAGTTTGGCAAGAGAACTAGATGAAGCCCAGCATTTACAGTCATATAACATGACACTCCTCACCCAACTGCAATAAAGAACAGCTTATGATATTATCAGAGGCCATAGCTCACAAAATTATTATGATTATTATAATACTAACAGGACCTGTGGAAATTCCACAGAGGATTCATTCATATGTAATACATTAATGTTGGCATTCTGTAGATGTTCCCTGTAAATGGAGACGCTCTGATATTATTGTAGCTTTTTTTGTTAAAACTGCAAAAGTATTTATCCAAGCTAGCACGAACGCCCGGCAAAGCCCGGTCGTAAAGTACGCTTAAATATGATACTTTAATTCTTGCAGATTTCATATATATATATATATATATATATATATATATATATATATATATATCATATTATTATTATTACAGAGTTAATGTTCTATCGATTTTATATATTATAAAGTTGTGATTTCAAAAATAAAAAATATATCTATTTGACTTGGGTTCATCAGCTTGAATCGAAACTGAATCTCAAACTTATATATAACTTTAGTTCTTTCAGCTATAATCGAAACCAAAACCAAAACTTATGAAGAATTCTTGATAAAATTATTTATAAAAAAAATAGATTATTGGAGTGCCATTAGCTATAATCGAAACTAAAACCGAAACTTATGAGGAATTCTTGGTAAAATTATTTATAAAAAAAATAGATGACTTCAGTGCCATCAGCTATAATCGAAACCAAAACTAAAATTATGAAGAATTCTTAGTAAAATTATTTATAAAAAATTAAATGACTTGAGTGCCATCAGTTATAATCGAAACCGAAACCAAAACTTATGAAGAATTCTTGGTAAAATTATTTATTACAAGAAATGGAAGTACATAACACTTAAACGATCTGGATATAAGCGTGACACAGAAAATAACACACACACTATCGTATTAATATATAGATATATTGGGGGTACAATTTTTCTATTTGGTTAACTTTGCAATAAGCGATTTGATCTCTTGTCAAATCTACAAAACCTCCCTAGATGTGACAGCATCTTAAGACGTATCTGACTCTGATATGGCATACATATAAGATTGCGTCAGAAAGTAGATACTGGAACTTTCGGGAACTGTGGAATAAGCCAATTATTTTCCAGCCACGTTAGTAATAAATTGCATGTCTTCTATTTTAGATCTAAAATGAAAGTCAATCCTGAGACGTTTAACTAAAGAATTTTCTCAAGGAGAGAGCCATTCATTTCAATTGAGTTAAAGCAAAGATTTATGTGCTGGTGGCGACTGAAGGAAAGTTTGGTTTTAGATGTATTAAAAGTAACATTTTTTTTTCTTCTTGTTCATCTCTGTCATCTCACCTCTCTTGCTCCCTCTCTCATAGCTTCCTCCACTTTTCTTTCTCTCACTCACTCCCCAACTACCCCACTCCTCCCCAATTTTCAAATTACCTATTTTTCTTTAGTGTATTCCATTCCGTAAGAACAATAAAGGAATACCTCCCCTCCTACATTTAAGAAGAGGCCAACGCTCTATTATCGATGTCTAATACTTCTTGTCTACTTTCTTTAAAGGTGAATTATCTCCCTTACCCAATCCTCTATGAAATAGTATCTAGTTACAAAAGTCTAAAAAAACAAATGCAAAATATTATAAATTGTTAGACAGAGCCAAAAATTATGTCACAGTTTTTTGTTTGCCCTTGAAGGGGGGGGGGAATCAACAACAAATGATAGATCGAGTTTAAACTGGAAACAAATGTCTCGGGAAATTTCAGGATGAGGATAACACATGGCTGAAACTAATACATACGGATTTGTATCCAAAAAACGAACAGTGTTGTAGCTCTACACAACTACTGAAAGGGGCAAAGGAAAATGTCAACTCATCTCATGATTTTTATCTACAATCAATATTATTTATTTTCATTGATGTCAAACGCTGGTATTGTTTTTTTCTATCATTTTCTATTTTATTGCTTTTTTCCCCCTTCTGAAAATCTCTGAAAATGTCTTTTTTTACCGATTATTTGCATATATTATATCTGTGTCTTTTTTTTATGCCAGTTCACCTGTCTCTCCATTTTATTATCAATGCAATGCAGATATATATATATATATATATATATATATATATATATATATATATATATATATATATATATATATATATATGCAGGACAAACACGGAAATTTAAACGGGCAGAGGTATGTCTATCCTCAACATGTCTCTAAGAATAAAAAAAAACAATTCAAGGGAACAACACTCAGAAATTACTTTTATCTCGTTTAGAAACAAGCATGTATGTACTCTATTTATGTCCTGCTCATTTATAAATAACATAAAAAGCTGGCCTTTGCAGTCGGGTATTCTCGTGACTTACTTGTGGACTATTGCAGACCCTCTCCTGTAAAGAAATACTAAAAAAAAAAAAAACCCCAAGATACTGCTTTCCGAACTTTTTGCTTCTGTCGGCTAACACCATTGTATATGTGTATGCGTAAGTGTATATATATATATATATATATATATATATATATATATATATATATATATGAGTATGTATATGTATGTGTGCATATACACTACTCTAATCCCTTATACCCTATTTAGGTATCCATCTGTGTGCCCTTTTAACGAAACAAAAAATTTATTTTATTTTTTGTTCTTTTATCTTATTTTATATTTTTTCTTTTTATTTTTATTTTTTATCGCCTCTTCTTCCATTTTTTTGTCCTTTTTACTTCACCCTTCCCCCTCTATCCCTTAAATATATTTCATGTGTCTTGGATCTTGTCTTTATCTGTACCTTTTAATTTTACTTAACTTCTAGTTAATATTATTATTATTATTATTATTATTATTATTATTATTGTTGTTGTTGTTGTTGTTGTTGTTGCTGTTGGCTCACATGGAGCTTTCACACAAGTCAACAAACGATCTGATTTGAAATCTATGGTGTTCTCTGGAAGCTGAGTGACAACAAGTCTTCCCAGACGTCCCGCTCTCTCCGCCTACTTCGATAGTATTTGCAAATGAATTTGCATCATCACAACAGCCGCTTACCATTGATTTCTCGCTGGTAGTGGCCATTGGTTTATACTGGAATTTGAGTGGCACTCAGCCTCCCCAAGGTCCCAGTTCTCTTTGTTCTTGTCCAGCCAAGGTCTGGTTGGCGCTTGCTCCTCCGTATTTCAGTCCTTATTGATCTTTCTCTCTCTCCCCCCTCTCTCTCTCTCTCTCTCTCTCTCTCTCTCATTTGTGCACGTGTTTTTTTAAACATAAATGTATCAAAAACTAACCAATTTTATTATAGTCTACAAGATTATTTTGCCACAACGGAACCATAAAGTATTCAATAAGAATATTAAAATGTCTTTTTATCCACAAATGTATACTATGTCGAGAACTTACAATGCTAATAGTATTTCATATATATAATACAGGGGCTACTTTTTTCTTCCGTTTATTTAACTAAACTAGTCTTTTTTTTTCTACAAGATGCATAATTTAATC
This sequence comes from Euprymna scolopes, assembly GCF_053919585.1. Classification (NCBI taxonomy): domain Eukaryota; kingdom Metazoa; phylum Mollusca; class Cephalopoda; order Sepiida; family Sepiolidae; genus Euprymna; species Euprymna scolopes. The sequence goes on from NC_136504.1 coordinate 70,052,677, forward strand.
TGTTTTGTTAGCCATATAAGACAAAGATTAGCTTGTGTTCTTAAAGAATAAATATTGTATTCAATCTATTTTAATATTTAATCCTGATCAATATCTTATTTTTGATTAATCATAAATAAAGGCAGAGAAGAAGTATTTACTCGCACACACAGATCAACTGTCACTGTCATGCAGGAACACTATTAATAATTTGATAAAACACTTTTTTTTCGACAAAAATAGATTTCTTTTCTTTTTATTTCATAAAATCTGGATTACCAGCAAAAACTGAATAGAAAATTAACAGAATGATAATTAACGAACGCAATTGTTGCCTTATTAATCTAAACGAAAACATAAACGTTGATATTTTTGAAATCCTGGCATATTACAGTATCATTTGACTATTACATTGCGAACAATTATTTCTTAAAGTTAAACTAATGTACATAACAACAAAAATGACAAAAATAGATTTTCCTTTTCGTTTGTAAAATCGTAGATTAACAAAGTATTGAATTGGCAGTCAATGTGAGTTTCTAGCATCATGTTACCCCACCCTCACATTTCGAAAACAATTCAGATGATTTTATTGCTGTCCACTGTTGTCATATGCTGAGAGGATAGCTTCAGGAAGGTCATATCTGAGAACTTCCATTACTTCATCAGTTTGACCATCAGCTCCCTCGCAACTCGTATGATTTCAACCACATAAACTATTGTGTGAAACTCAATGGAATTTTTGAGTAAGCTAAATTCAGCAAAAGATCCCTTAAAAGATGCACTGAATTTTGAGATGCACTGAATTTTGAGAATGCATCAATTATTGTCCAAGATATGATGATTTTTCTTTCTTATTTAAAAAGCGTTATATTTATCTTGAAAACTTAATATAATACTACTAAAAATATGGCACAGAGTCATACCAAACCTGGTATGAATAGCCCATAAAATGCCGCTTGTGTCATCGGGGTGGGTGGAAACTACTATTAATGATTATAATTATAAACATGTCGCGTTTCCAAAATTGTTGATATGATTATATGAAATTTTGCATGAAGGACTTTTGAAATGTTGGATATAATTAAATCAAGAATAATGCCTTAACAAAGGTTCCAACCGTCCACTACAAGACTTAGAAAAGATTTTGGATCGTATATTTAATAGATAATGGCTGCCACAGAATATCTTAACCAGGATGCATTAAGACACGATACAGTAAAAAAAAAAAAATGAATCAGTAGTTTGGATATACTAATAATGTCAAATATTATTCTAAATTATGACATAGTGTTTATGAGAGAACCTTTCAGATAAGATAGAGTAGAGAATGACTAGCAACGTCTGTTAAATAAGAGCTGTAGATGTGCTCTGTTTGGTCATTCTCCACTAGATTGCAAAGTCGGTTTTGTACTCTGTAAAGGCAAGGAAGAACTATCAGCAAAATGCCATTTTAAAACATATCCAATATAGATAGAAGATGGCATCAGAAGTCAGATACTTTCTTAAGTCTGAAATTCATCCAACTATTCTTCCAGCAACCCTAGCAACAGATTCGGTGTCTTCCATTTTAAATTTGGGATGAAAGTCAGTCCTTGAAAAAGAGACGTCTTTGAGATTAGAATCATTCATTTCAACAGGAGCAAAACAAAAATACAAACGTCGTTGGTGAAAGATCAACTCGGTTTCAGATGATAGTGACATTTGTTTTGGGTTCTCTCTCTCTTGCTGACCTAAAAGACATTGCAATTGAACTCAAGAAAAACAGAAATAAATAGTGTTTACCTGATGGAGAATATTTGTAGTTATTTTCAAGCGTCTGACTATCAAAGAATATTTTTAGTATCGTTTGAAGGCACCTCTGATCCCAAATATCAGTAACTCGGCCTCCATAAGTGATCTACAAAAACAAAACAAAAATCATTTGCAATAAGTACATGTTCAGAACTGTTTTCCTTCTCATCGTCATCGTTGTTATAATTAGTACATTTCGGTTGTTCTACTCTCTGGCTTTCTTAAGGTGTCTTTAATCTCCCCTCTCTCCCTCTCTCTCTCTCTCTCTCTCTATATATATATATATATATATATATATATATATATATATATATATATATTGTTATTGGATATTAAAATTTATATATATATATATATATATATATATTAATTTTAATATCCAATAACAAAAAATTAAATCAGTTCAAAAAATCCCTTTCCCAATTTAACCCAAAATCAACTGTAATTGTAACAACAAGCAAATTTGACCACTCGGTAATGATTGCATCCATAGAGATGTTATATATTCATGCATGATCACAGAGCTCCCCCGTAACTCTCTCATAACAGATACTAATATTCTGTCGTTAAGTTCTCTCCCTCCCCATCAAACATCTGATAGAATCATTGATCCAATATACAAATTAACCAACCCGTCTATTAACAATCCTATTACTACTACTAATAATAATAATATTCCTCCCAACAATCATCCTAATACTAATAACATCATCCCCTCCAAAACAATATGCCACCACTTATTTTTCTGACCATCGCTCACTACAATGAACAAAATTTAAACCGTCTCCCCATATTAAAACCAACTACAAATCAACAAATTAATAAAAGGCCCCGAGCACCCTGTAAAGCACACACATATATCGGCGCTACTTCAACTTTAATAAAGACAAGAATATCTAACCACACATCTTCTTTTAACAACCAAAATTCTAATAATAACCAAGGAACATCCCTAACCACTTTAATTAAACAAACTGAAGTCTAACAAAACTTCTTTATCAATTAATGGGCTATGATAAAAAAGGTTATAAGCTATAACAATAATTACTTCCCACCGAAGTAGCAATATAATAAACTCCAAAAGCGAACTAATCTTCCATTACAAACATAAGACCAAATTTAAATTTGGCAAATTTGAAATTACATAGCTCTAACATACACCCCTTAAAATAAAATTTATAAAATTATAGATTATTTTTACACACTTTCTTAGCACTTAATAATTTTTTTAAATATAAATTCTTCTCTTTTTCTTCTTGGCCGGCGTAACAACTGCAGATTTTGTCAGAGTGTATATGTAGGCACGCATATTTTGTATGTATGTACCTATGCATTTATATTTTTATATATGTGTTTGCTTATATGCTGTTATGTACATATGCATGTACTTATGTATATGAATTTATATGCAGTTTTTAGTTTATGAATTATTCTCTTATTTATCTTTCTTTTTATAATAATATCTCGAACTCACTTTTCTCCTTGTACCCATTTATGAATTATTTCACGGAATTCTGTCTTTTGAATGACATTTACAGGATGCCTTTTGATTTTTTTAAGTCTGGGTCCTCCACTTTTACTGTTCTTGGATCGTCCACTCGTCACTCGAACATTCATTCACATGAAATCATTTAATTTTTTTCACATTCGATTATTCTCATTATATATATATATATATATATATATATATATTATACATATATAAATTATATATATATATATTATATATATATATTATTATATATATATTATTACATATATTATTTTATATATATATATATATATATATATATATATATATATATATATATATAATCCATAAGTCTATAACTGAAATTTTTAACTGAATTTTCTTTGCTAACATTCCATCATCACTTATAAACTAAAAGTAATTCATAAAATTGCGCTACTTTCACTTATTAGTCTACACACTTGTTGGTTGCCATTGCATGTTGATTGTCGAGAAGAGAGATTGTATGGAAGAAAAAGTATGAAATAAAAGTGTTATAAATATTAAAAGTAGATAATTTCATTCCAAGCGTTTGATAAATAATTATGTTTTTATGAGTTATATAGTGTAAATTATTCTGTAGAGCTTCTAGAATGACGTGTAACTCAATATACTACTACTAATACTAATAATAATAATAATAATAATAATAATAATAATAATAATAATAATTGTTGTTGTTCTTCGTTATTATTATTATTATTATTAATAATAATAATAATAATAATAATAATAATAATAATAATAATAATAATAATAATAATAGGATCTAACACTAATGATTAGAATTGCAAAGGTTTGGTGTAAAGAACTCGAGGGATGTAGAGTATGATAAATTGAATAATAAAACCTCAACAACTAAACAACGCTGCTCAACTAAATGCTGCTTTTTATATGGCTCTGGTTCATAAGTTTTAATTTAAACCTATTATTATTATTATAGGAAGAAATAAAATCTGGTAAAATAAACTGAATCTGTTAATAGCGATTGCTGAGGTTGTTGCTGCATCAAGTCAGCAGTGGCGGTGAACAAAATGTCGGATTGCTTCTTTGTGAATAAATATTTAGGCTAAATCTGATGGGAATTGGGCTTAGCATGTGATTCCAAGCTGCATGAAAGGTGCGTGTCTGCCTGGGTAGGGACTGCAATACCCCAGAGTAGAACGGCATACAGTATGTGGATGTCAGGGAAATATTAACAATGGGAAGAACCAAACGATTTGAGCAATGAAAACAAGGTGTTGCTTTGAAAGGGGAGAATCTAGCGGACATGACATGATTTGTTGATTATGAGCAGAGCGGATGGAAGTTTTGCACACATGTTTTCGGGAAGAGAATATGAACATATAGACTCTCTCTCTCTCTCTCTCTCTCTCTCTCTCTCTCTCTCTCTCTCTCTCAAGAAATCCATCATGATTGGAGCATGTTTTCTCTTTTCTTTTATAACGGCTTTCAAGAACCATTCATCATGTACAAAGATACGTTTCCAAGATTTTAAATCACAAAAGTTTTGGCAATGAAACCCAAAGAAAAAAAACGCAGAACAAAGATCCAATTCAACCTTTTTTTTTTTTTCATTATCATCAAAAATTAGTATTTTTTTTTTTTTTTTTTTTTGCCCTAACCCATTTACAATCATTTATTGATGAAAGTCGGACATTTATAGTTATGGACGGTCAAAATAGCATATACATTTTCTCCATCTTTCCTTAACATTAACCCAATCTAATATTTTTACAAGTATTTATTTATGAAAATCAGACTTTTATGGAAACAGATAGCCCACATAAACTATAACGTTTCTCCATCTCTCCTTAATACTAGCCCCAATCTAATAATACTAAATCATTAATGACAATATCCATATGCCATGAATTTTTTCAAAATATACATTTAAATGCATGATACTCATCAGTTGCAACGTGTACAAGCTACTCGGCTACAAAGCATCAACATCAGGATTTGTCGTCCTCTTGTTAGCTCTGTCCTTGTGTGCGGTTAGCAAAGACATATAAGGCATGAAACCACCAATCCATGAGGTGAAGATAACAACATTGTTTCTACTAATGTGCAACTGTTATGCATTTGTGTGTTCTGGGCTCAAACTTGCCTGACTTCGTATGCACTTGCACTGGTTGTTATGGATAAAAATCTACAATTTTGTAATTTTTAAAAATTTTTATTGCATTTTTACCCCAAACAAGGCACAGTGCCACTTTGATGTAGGGGATTACTATCTGGGACATAATTGCAGGGGCACTATGTAGAGAGTTTAGCAGCAAGATGACTGTTTACATTTACACTTGAACTTCTGCATGTCAGTGCAGTCGGAGAAAAGGGAATTTCAAAGTTTAGCAGTTCTGGGGAATAAACTATTAGAGTAGAATGCTTTTTGGCATCTGGGGATCTCTACTGTGTAAGGGTGGGATTTTGCTGCTTTTCTGGTTTGTCAGGGGGTGCAAGGGCTTTTAGTTCGTTGAAGCACTTATTATTAAAATACTTGTTCAATAGGCAGAGGGATGCAACGTTTCATTGATGGGACAGTGGCTGAAGCCTAGATGACAGTTCATGACCAATTAGGTTGGCGACTCCCTTTTGAACCCTATCCAGGAGTGAGGGACTAGTAGCAGGAGCAGTAAAATAATTAGTCTTATTGCAGCTTTATCTTAAAATTTTGATTGAAAAATCGCTTTTGGGTAACTTGATTATGTAGTAGAGCAGATATCTATTTAATGTAGCCGCCTTCAACCTCAATCACCACCTCAATAGAGGTCTAGAACTAGGAGCATGCCTTTTCTACAAGTGTCGATGGGAGCTCACCAAATACTCGGTGGATGGCAGCGATCAGGCTGGAATTGGAGTTGTGGGAAGTCATGTTGGTAATGTTCTCAATGTATGATCAAACAAAGTAATCCAGCGGGTTCAGGTTGGGGGAGGAGGAGAAGGGCCAGTTAGAGAAGGCTACAAAGTCGTTGCACAGTTTCTGAAGCCAAGCCTGAGTCTCTTTAGACTTGTTGGATAGCGCTGAATCCTGCTGCCACACCCAGGGTCTACCAGTAACCATCTGATTGTACCAGGGGATCACCACACTCTTCAGTATATCCAAGTACACTTTGGTGTTGACTTTCAAGCCTACTTCGAGTGGCATGATGTGGCTTTCATTTAAAACCACACCAAAGACCATAACTGTGGCCGGAAACTTTATTTTCATCACTCTGGATATCTCCCTGTTATTCGTGGCAATCCAGTAATACATTTTGAGGGTGCTGGCAATAGTTGTGTTATCATAACTTGGATCAGTAGAGAGCACGAGTGTTACAAGGGTGTATCACCGATCCCATTCGTTAAACATTGTGTCACTTATAGACATGATAGAAGGCTCCTATCACTCTTGGGATTTGTACCCAACTGGTCAACTAGTAGATGGTCTGCAACAAAAAAGAAAACTGGTTTTCATTAAACGGAAATGGAATCATGTCGTCTTTTCTAGAGTGATAGATGGTGGAATGGAGAAAAGTGGTTTGTTACTTTTATCTCCTCTAAAACCAAGCTTCTCTCCAATCACAACCAATGCTCCAATCCATTTTTTTTTTGCCTCAGTTGAAATGAATGGCTCTGTCCTTAAGGAAGGCGTTTGTTTCATAAACTCCAACGACTGGCTTTTACTCCAGATCTAAAAAGGAAGACTCATATCCAATCTGTTGCTAAAGTTACTGAAAAAAAAAGATTGAATCATTCTACCACTCCAGAAAATAGATACTCCTGATGCAATCATCTATCTATACGAAATCAGATATGTTATAAGATGGCATAATGCTACCACATCTCAGGAGTTGCTGTTCAAAGCACTCTTTTTACTTTGACAGAGTACAAAATTGACTTTGCAATCTAGTGGAATGAAATGATCTCTTCTCTTCCCTAATAGCCCCTTTCTCACAGAAGAAATTTTGCTAGTATTTCTCAATTCTATTCCTATTTTCAGAGTATGTACTCGACTGGGCTCCAATATCTGCTGCATCTTGTAAAATATTCACAACAAAAACTCTTCTATCTACAACCATTGTTAAGAACTTTTCATTTCTTCTTCTGTATACCCAAAACTAAGAATTTCTCATTTGTGGAACACACTACCACAGGATTTCTACCCTAATGACTACAACTTGTCCTCAAGTTCAATGTTAACAAATACTATCGAGCCGTTCTGTAAGTAATTAAATGTTGCTTACTCCGCTAATCATTTCCAGTTCCTCTCATAGTTTTTATTGTTCAATTAACAGTCCCGTTAACTCTTATGCTCGAGTGGCTTGTGGTCTTAATATGTGATGACTCCTTAGTATGACAACGAATTGTAACTAAATCTTTTTGGTTTTAAATCTATATTTCCTTAGTTCTTTTCCATGTTTTGTGAGTCTATCCTCTCACAGGCCGCAAAACAACTGCATGATGAGGGTTTTCTGTCTAATGTTACAATGAATTAAAGTATTATTTGAATAATCTTTTTTAAGTTAGAAATTTTTAGTTTTTAGTATTGGCCAATAGTGTCATTTTAGTTTTCAAGGTGTTTAAAAGTTAATCTATTGGAATTTGGTGATCGTATGCAAATAGAAACAAAAAAGGAATTGTCAAAGTACACATTACTAAGATAGTAGTTTGTATAACGTCAATATCCGAGTTTGAATCTCACGTAAGACGAAAAGATTTTTTTTATTACTGGACACATGCTTTATAAATTTAATGAAATTAAATTAACATAATAACATAAAAACATCACATAAATAATTTTTAAAACGAAATCATTGTCTTGATAATCCACAAGACATAAAGAGTTTGGCATTGAACGTATTAGTTAAAAAGCAAATCATTTTTATTTTCTAAAATATTTTCTAATAAAAACAAATATATTCATCGTAGTTACTTACTTTCTTATACAAATACTAAGTAGCATATATTTTTCCACAAAATTTCACAAATATTTTACTTTGTACTAATTAGCTACAAAACGATTGAAAATGGAAATTGAAATACTCGGGTATTTTATTCAGGAAACATCATTTCAGAAAGATATTTTTCATTTTTATTAGTTTTTGATCAAAACTTAAACTTTTTCTATTCACTAAATATTTTCCCCGAAAACATATGCAGATCCATCTTTTCTGATGGCGGAAAAACTATTTACGATTTCTTGGGTTACATTCGTTCTTTTTTTTTTTTTTGTGGTTTTAAATAAGAAAAACAAAACAGAGAAAAACATCAATTTCTCTAATCTTATTGACATTGTCTCCTTCTCCAACCCCAAAAATTTCAACCACTTACCCCCACTCCCCAACCAATACTTCATCACCCAATATCTTTTTTCACCCTTCACCCCCACCTACAAGGTCTCCACCCACAATTTAACGTCAGTTGAAATAACGACTAACGTTTCGCAATGCTGTTTTCTCAACGGCAAACATTTCCCTCCTACTTTTTCATTTTTTTTTTTTTTTTAACAATTTTCCCCTAAATCCCAACACCCTACCATACACACCTTCTTCATTCCTCTGCAGTTTCAGGCATGTTTCTATTTGTATGCATCGAATGTCTTCTTTTTCAAAGCATCTGTCGCAGGGCGGCCGTTTTCAAATCAAAACCGAGTTAACTCGACGTACTTTGCAGCATGTATTGATTTTTTTTATTAATCTTTATGTTTTATTTTTGGTTTGTTTTGTTAATTCGCCTTCTGTCGTGTGTGTCTCTTTTTGTTTGCGTTCGTCTTTTATTCTATCTTCGTATTTGTGGATTGTCTTATCATATTCAAGAGTAATTCTCCTCAAATGGAATGTGCTCCTGGCTCTCAGCGAAGGCACTTTTAACCAAACAAAGAACTGAAAAAGCATCACAATCGAATCTAAATAGGAATAGTCGTGCATATTTCAACATCAAAATGCCAGGTATCATGTGAAATCGTTACGACATTCTATTTGGCGCATAATATCTCTATATTACGTGAGGTATGTGTATATGTTTGGATAACGTCGCTAAAGAGGTGATCTTGAGGTTATATGAGAAAATAATTGTGTGGAGGTATTAAAATGTTTCTTATGTTGATGCAATTCTCTATCTGTATAAAAGCCAAGTACGTCCAAGGATGGAGTACTACTGCCACATCTGGGCAGGAGCTGCTAAAAACAGCCTATCCTGACTTGACAGAGTACAAAATAGGCTGGTGATGCCCTTTTTTCTTCCTTGCAACCTCTCTCCCACAGGAGAGACGTTGCGAGCCTGTTTTTGTTTTATCGTTACTACCATGGCAGGTGCTCGTCTGAACTCCAATCTCTGGTCCCCCCTCGCCAATCTTTCACGAAAAACACCCGTCTAGCTGAAACCACTGTCAAAAATTTTCCCCACTCCTTATCTGTGCCAAAATCAAAACGTAGATTCCATGAACAAAGCTTCTTTCTTAGAAGTGCACGCCTGTGGAACTTTGTTCCGGTTGCCTGTTTCCACCTGACTACAACCTGGATGTCTTCAAGTCCAATGTGAACAAATTCCTGATGAACCGCCTCCTTAAGTAAGACACTTTATCAGATCTCCAAAACTAACATACTGTACATACAATAACCCTTATCGCCGAGTGGCTTCCGGGCCTTGATAATTGGTGACTACCTTGTAAAATTTTTTTTTTTTTTTAATGTTAAATATTATTACAGGACGAGTCATTTCAATTAAAAATTTATTTTATTTTACCAATCTAAACTCGAGAAATGCACGATTAAAATATGTAAACATTGCCCAAATACTGTCCATCATGGCTGCCTTGCAGAGGCTTTATATAAGAGCAACTAATGAATCGATCATTATGAATTTTGGAATGCAGCTGTTAAGTGTAAGGGGTCATAATTTTGGGTTATCAATAATAATTTAATTTAGTTTTATGTAAAGGGGTAAAAAGGAGGTGAAAGCCCTTTTTGAAAATTCAGAAACTTCCAATTTTTAAAAATTTTATTTAAACAATCACAAAATTTTAGTTGCTTTTGTGTATTTTACAAGATTTTTAGAGTGCATAATATGAACACAATTTCCTATTTGAAAGTTCAAATATATCGGATTTTCATTAAATTTGCTCCGTAGCAATTCTCAATGAAGCAAGATTTTATGAATTTCAATTTCTTCTAAAGATCACTTAAGCATTAACTTTTAGACATTTTCTCTAGAATCAAAATCGATTTTTATCAAATTTAGAATAAGGAAACTCGACATAAAGTTTAATATGTTGGTTTTACTCTTTGTAATAGGACATAAAAGTGGTGCAAAATTGTTTTGTTCAAGAAATTAATTTTTACTTGTCATGGGACATATATTCTTCAAGTGTCTTTCTTCTCATTTTATGTCATTAATCAGTCATAAATCTGCAGATACTACCATTTTTGTCAGACGGTAAAATTCTTCTGCCTAGATTAAAAAGTTTCTAAGATTCTGTATAATTGTAACTTTTGCATCTGATGAATCGTCTGGCTTCATGATCCATAGTTTATCAAGTGGCAAGACGGAACAAAAAGAATTTTCTTTGCACTTTCAGTGAACCATTTACTCAGCCTATGATTTATAAAGTAATTATAAAAATCTTGTTAAAGAAAAAATTATACCTTAATGGGAGCTTTCGATTATGAATTTAGAAAGAGGTAAACGGCTTTATAAAAAAAACTGTTATTTTAGGTTGGATGTTTTATTTTGTTTTGTTTTTTTATTCAACTGATTTTTGTAATTGAAAACTTAATTATCTTTTTATTATAATAATCAAATAAAACTTTTTTATAGTTGAGTATTTTTTTACATATAATCACTGTTTTTGTTTGTTTGAAAATACGTTCAGGATAATTTACATTGAACATATGTTTAAATAGTTTCAGATATTTTATGAGTAGAAATGCAATAAAATCAAATAAAACTTCATGATAATAACGCAAATGTAAAATTGTGAATTAAAAATTATGCCAAGTTCTGAACGGAAGAAAATGGTAAGGGACAGTTTTCTAATAAACACTGTGTGTCTCTTTCCAAACTCATAACTGGAAGTCACCTTGAAGAAACAATCTTAAAATTACTTATAAAAACTTATAAGACATTTATGGTTCACCTTTTTTTGTACTACCACTAGAGGATAAGCGTTAATGAGATGGACAGATTAACAGTTGAATAATGATGTTGCTTGATGGCTAATAAGAGATGTTTTAAAATCCTCACATAATATAATTCAACACATAAGAGACAACCAACAAAACAATAATTCATCTGACTTTGTCAGAAATATCACTCATGGAGTGTGAGGACTAAAGGACAACGTAAGAGAGCCAGTGACAGTTATTTACATAAAGATTTTTTAATGTCTTAATAAATTCTATTCAATACTCATTTCAATTTTGTTCTATGTATGCAATAGTTTCTGCATAAAATAAATTAATTGCACAAAGAAAAAAATAGCCAACATTTCTTTAATATTTATTTTTCATTTAAAGTTAATTTCCAAAGACGACAATTCAAATGGGAACATGACTTAAACAAACACAACTGAACACTTCTGATTTAAAATAAACGAGGAAACGAAATGATTCGTGTATTTGCACGTTTTTGTTAGGTTTTAGATTAAATTATTTCATGTTTTTTTGTTTTCTTGTTCATTTATACAAGATCCAATCTGACAAAAAAAAGCACATTTTGGAAGTAGTTTTCTATAGAAAAGACAGAAATTATCTGTCTGCTAATTATTTATTTTATGTTTCTGAATTATTTAAATGAGTATTGATAATTTGCATATACCAATTTTCATTCAATTTCAGAAGACTGTCACTTGAGGTTGATTACTAATCAACGCCTTTAACCGTTGTGCCACGAGTATATGTCGACAACTCTAGTATAAATGTGAAAGCTTTCAACGTAAACTGGATGTGCATAGGTTCCTGGCTTTGACATAAAGATTCACAACAGCTGCACTTAAAGAAGATCGAAGGATACATCAGCCGAATTGTTATGAAAATAAAACAACACTATACTCGGAAACTATGACATGGATTTCAGTCAAACATTGCATCCAAATTAGGCCAATTCCCAAAGATGCTCATATTTTATATATAAAGTAAAAACGATTCCCACCATACGTTTGTAATTAATACCTTTTTATTTACTACAAGCTACATATTTAAATATATTTAATCCGTCATTTATGCCAAATAGTGGTTTGTATTGTTAAAAGAAACATAAAATGTTTAATCAATTTCATCGATTTTAATATTTAATTCTAATCAATATTTTATTTATTTTAGCTATACGTAGGAAAGGGCGGTAGAGGTTTTTACTGGTACAGTATAAAGTCTTAGCACTACCATCCAAACCACTGAATACTAATTTAATAAAACAGCTATCACTTTTCCCTTTTTCTCTGCTGACCGACATTCCACTAAAATTATCAGTATGGTTCAGTAAAGACGACATTTAACAGTTATATTGTTGTCAAATGATTCGAACACGTGGCTACAGTTCACATATATTAAAGAGATCTTTCACGTATATTAAAGAGATCGAAACTAGTTGGAGTCAGTTGAAGTTGTGAGTTGAAATGCGAACACTTGGTGGTTTACTTGTCAATCCAATTGTTGTTAACCAATAATTATTTTATCATAGAATAAATTTATATTCATATTTGTGTATTGTTTTCCAATCGAGGATACGATACACACACATACACGCGCACACACACACACGCACGCACACACACACACACACACACACACACACATACATACACGTGTATATATACTCCTATAAATTCGTTCTTTTTTGTGTGTATTGATATTCAAATTAAAATCCCTCTTTTCTATTTATTTATGCATTTATCTGCTTTCCCACGAAAGCAAATTAGACACAAGGTCGTTTTTAATGTGGGATCAAACCAGCTCCCCTAAAACAAGGGTAAAAAGGGGGAACTCTGGCAGTATCCAAAAAATAGTAATTGTCTCGGTATGAAGGGTCTCCCCTACGTTGACCAAGGACCAATTAACTTATGTGCAGCATCTGCAGAACAGATACTACATTTTGATCCCGGCTCGAAGGTTAGAACAACAAAAAAAGGTAACCCTCTTTTTTATTAGTATTTATTTGCTTTCCCACCAAAGCAAAATGTGACACAAGGTCGTTTTTAAAGTGGGAGTAAACAGCTCCCCGAAGAAAAGGCAAAAGATGCACTCTGTTTGGGTCCAAAAATATTAATTGTCCCAGTATAGAGGGTTTCCCCTCCATTGACTGAGACAAATTACCTAAAATGCAGCATCTGTAGAACAGATACTACATTTTGATCCCGGCCCGAAGTCGAAGAACAACAGGGTATTTATTTGCTTCCCCACCGAGCAAATTAGGCACAAGGCCGATTTTTAATGTGAGGAGTGAAGGGGAAATGGGGACCAACTCCCCGGGGAGTAGGGGAGCTGGATAGTGACAATTGATATGAAGGGTTTCCCCTACATTGACCAAGGTCTTATATGTGGGGTTGCCCCCACATATGGTTTTTGCTTGCAGTATCTGCCGGAACAGATACTACACGTTGAGATATTAAATCTTTTATTCAGGCAAAAAAAGAAACTTAACAAAAAACTTAGACACAAGGCCAACTCAAAAAGGGGGGGGCAGATGGGGGGTCGTTGGTCATCCTTGTCACTCTAGAACTAAACAAAAGTTTCGCTTAAGGCCGAGAAAAACAGAAAAAAGGCAACCCTCTTTTCTATTTATTTAAAAAGAAAATACAATTTTCTTATATATTGGTAGTGGAATTGCATTCACTAGCAAAAGATCTAGCTAATTTGCATATTCTTTTAAACATTCATTTTAATTAATTCCCTATTAGTTGCTTCGGTTTTCTAATGAGATAATCATCTTTAGTTAACTATTATGTGTAATTATATTCATGCAGATATTCTACATGATTTATACTTGCATAATATTTGTGTAAAAAGTTTATAGTAAACACAAAATTGTTTCCACATATATTTATGTATACGTATATATTTTTGTTTAACAAATTTTGCCTACCAAACTCCTCCTAGAGTTTTTGGTCTACAAACATGAAACTTCATATATAAGGTATTTAAATTCATGCATTTGGGTTTTAGCCCGGAAAAATCGGTGCAAAAGTGTGAAAATTTAAAAAAATGAAGTTTGCCAGGTGAAGGTCGAACGCCGGCATTACGAATGCATAACGTAGTATGTATTGGTTCATGTTTTAATTTTTTGCCTTGCAGTAAACATGTTTTCATAGCCCAGTCATTGACGGCAGAGGCAAAATAAATCGTAAGCTGCACGTTTTAGTTACGATTCTCAGTGGGGAGCATGAGTCTTTTTTTTATACTTTTTAAATCATTACTATATACAATCTATCTATCTATTTATATATCTATAAATGTGAAAATGCCTGTCCGTCTTTTCTCTATAATAGTTAAGGAAGACTATTATACAGAAACGGATTACTTTACATATTCACACTTTTTAATATATACATATGCACATAACCTTATGAACAGTACATAGGGCCCGAGCAAAGCCAGGCGGATCTGTTAGTATATCTATAAAAGTGACCATGTTTGTGTGGCTGTGTCTGTATATCTGTCTGTGTGTCTGTGTACATTTCCCTGCGCAATAACTTTGTCAATTTTAAGTCTACAGACTCGAAATTTGTTATATGGGGTATTGAGATTTGGGAAAATCTTTGTAATCTGAAATTTTAGATATAGGTTCCTTGGACATGGATATTACTTAATAACTTGATTTGAGCCCAAAACAATAAATGTTAAGGTGTAGTAATAGGGACCAAAGTTTTTAAAAAATTGACCTCTACGGTCTCTACCAAATTACTCATTTGAAAATTTACATAAAGGGTATTCAAAGATAGGGCAAGCTTTTTAATCGGTTTTGATCGAAAAAATTTTAATTACCAATATATAAATGTATGTATACATGTATGTTTATATGTCTGCCAATAACTTTTGACAGAGGCGACGAATTTTACCAAGACCAGTATCGTTTTGAAGTTCGACCTGTCAGACGACAAATATCGAAATATTGGCTAAAAACATTAATATCTTCACCTTCAACTGGGCACTTTTCTACAGGGGTGGTCTCTTTTTTTGCCAATATTTTTTAAAGTCATCCTCTCCTTTCGATGGTCTAGCCTTAATTTAAACCTACATTACTTCCGGTTTGGCAGTAGTCGTAACAGCAAAGACGTCGGGGTTTTTCCCGTTCTTTTCCTCCTTCGCGATACTGGTTCGAGCTTGCCTTCCTACTAGCACTTTCTTTTTTTTTTTGCTCAACATACACCTCCAAACACCCGGGCAACGCCGGACTGAAATGCTACTATATCTATAAAAATGAACGTGTCTGCGTGTGTGTCTGTTTGTCTGTGTACATTTCCCTACACAATAACTCTGTCAATTTTTAGTCTACAGACTCGAAATTTGATATACATGGTACTGAGATTTTGGAAAATTGAAATGATCAGTTTTCAGCCAGGAATTTCGCTAGTAAGGGGAGGGGTCAAAGTTCAACGATTTGACCTTTGAGAACTCTACCAAACTCTGCCGACAATTTTGGGTCTAAACACTTGAAATTTTAGATATAAGTTCCTTGAACATGAATCTAACTTGATTTGAGCCCAAAACAATAAATGTTAAGGTGTCATAATAGAGGTCAAAGTTAACAAAATTTTACCGTTTCGGTCTCTACCAAATTACTCAGACAATTTCTGGTCTAAATATTTGAAAGATAGGGCTAGCTTTTTAATCGGTTTGGGTCGAAAATTTTTAGTTACCAATATATAAATGTATGTATCTATGTATGTTTGCATTTCTGCCTAAAACTTTCGACAGTGGCGACGAATTTTCACAATATCAGAATCGTTTTGACGTTCGACCTTTCAGACGACAAATATCGAAAAATTGGCTAAAAACATTAACTTCTTCACTTTCAACTGGACATTTTTCTACAGGGGGAGGTCGCTTTTTTCCCGATATTTTTGAAATTCATTCTCTCCTTTCGATTGTCTAGCCTTAATTTAAACCTACGTCACTTCTGGTTTAGCGGTAGTCGTAAGAGCAAAGACGGACGGTTTTTTCCCCGTTCTTTTCCTCCTTCGCGGTACGGGTTCAAGCCTGCCTTCCCACTACCACTTTTTTTTTTTTTGCTCAACATACACATCCAAACACCCGGGCAACGCCGGACTGAAATGCTAGTATATATATATATATATATATATATATATATATATATATATATATATATATATATATATATACAAGTTAGAAAAGCATTTCATCCAAGGCATGAAAATTGTTAAACAAAATGTTTTTACTATAGGCTTTAAAAATAAAGGTACAAGATTCAATTTGAAATTTATTTTACTTCGAAGTGTACTTTATAAATTTTACAAAGTAAGGTATGCAAATTTAATACCTTACTTATAAGAAAAATTTTGAACATACTTGTTATTCTTAGGAAAGAGGAATTTTTGATGTCTATGTATCATTTGACATCTTGAACAAAAGAATATTTTACCCATCCTAGGACGGGGATTATATGTATGAGATTATTGTACGTTCCCTAGAACAGGAAATTTACAGCACATATATGGAAAAAAATTTCCTTGCCTAGGGCGGGTAATGTACAACACATATTTAAAATAATTTACATAATTTTCTGTTGTGCAAACTTTTCTGTATGTCACAGGTAAGAGCTTTTGTTTTTACATCAAAGTGCTATAGTGAAGAAGAACCTTATTTCTCATTTGAAAGTCATACTACCTGAATATATATACATGATTTTTGGTTTTAATAACTTTTATGCACGTCACAGGTAGGATTTTCTTTGTTTTTTCATATGAGTACTATACTGCACAAGTACCTTATTTCTTGGGTAGGATAATGTACAAATACGTCATTTCTAAGATATAGATGAAACTACTCGATAATTTTACATAATTTTCTGTTGTGCTAACTTTTCCGTGTGTTTTAGTGGGAGTTTGTTTGTTTTTACATCAGAATGATATAGTGACGAAGTACCTTATTTCTTATATAAATTACATACTACTCGAATATATTACATGATTTTTGGTTTTGATTACTTTTATGTACGTCGCAAGTAATATTTATTTGTTTTTCACATGTGTACTATACTGTACAAGTACCTTATTGCTTGGGTAAGATACTGCACAAGTACATTTTTCTAATTTATAAATGAAAGAACTCAATACTTTTATGAAAATTTCTGTTGTGCTTAATGTTTTGTACATCAGGGGGTAAGAATTTGTTTTTTTTATCTGGGTGCTATAGTGAAGAAGCACATTATTTGTTAGATGTAAGTTATACTACTCGAATATTTAACGGGATTTACAGTTTTAATAATTTATCTACGCCACAGGTAAGATATTCTTTGTTTTTTTATGTGAGTACTATACTGCACAAGTACCTTATTTCTTGGGTAGGATATGTTGCAAGTATGTTATTTCTAAAATAAAGATGAAACTACTCGATGATTTTACATAGTTTTTCATATGAGTACTATACTGTCAAATTCTTTATTATTTGGATAGAATTCCTTGTACACATAAATATATTAACAAAGTAAGTGAACATTGAATGTGATTTTTGGAATATGACATCTATAGACATATACAAACATATACATTACATATAATTCATAATGATCAGTTTAGTTTTGGAGTTGATCCAATACACAAAAAGATATAATCATATATACATAATTAAAATTAATAATGATCGGTTAATTAGTTTAGGAGTGAATTCAATACATATATATATATATATATATATATATAAACGCATACACATCCTTAAAATTCATTATGGTCGATTAATTAGTTTAGGAGTGAATCTAATACGTAGAAATATATAAACATACACACATAATTAAAATTCATAACGATCGGATAATTAGTTTTGGAGTGAATCCAATAACAGAAATACATAATCATATACACATCCTTAAAATTAATGATTTGTTCATTAATTTAGGAGTGAATCCAATACATACAAATATACAGACATATATACATAAATAAAATTAATAATGATCGGTTAATTAGTTTAGGAGTAAATCCAATGCACAGAAATATGTAATCATATACACATCATTAAAATTAATAATGATCGGTTAATTAATTTAGGAGCGAATCAAATACATTAAAAAAATACAGACATATACATACAATTAAAATTCATAATAATCAATTAAATAGTTTAGGAATGAATTCAATACAAAATTCCATTACTGGATCTATTTACGTGATTATTGGAATGTAACAAATAAGCTGATATATAATATATCCTGTATATTTGGAATATGACATTTTCGTTATGTACAGCAAAAACATTTTTCCGTATTTTTTTATATAAAAATGTTCTTTTATAATTATTACGTAACATTTAAAGGTCAAGGATATCGGAATGTAACAAAAAAAAATAGAAAGAAATGGTGGAGTTCGAATCCGCAATACTGGTGTTAGTAATCGATGACGCTACGCGTTGCACAAAAGAGACAACTGTGTTATTAATCCGGTAAATTTAATAAATAAATAAATCTCTGTTACAGATCGTGCGCATGCGCAAACGACGTTATTGTTGCTATGCTCGTTAAGTTGTCATTTCTTTCAAGTTTTTTAATCCCTTAGCAATTGTTTTAATCAATCAAACACCCCTAATAAAATTCTGCACCCTATATGCAATCTTTTCAGCTACAGCACGCCGTCAAACGACCATCCGTCTAGGATGAGATACAATCGGAACACACACACACACATACACACACATAGTGAGATTTATATAGTAGATTAGAAATTTAAATGAATTTTCTTAAAAATATAACTCAGTACCAAAAGCGATGAAAGTTTTTACATTTATTTTGTGAAATTTAGATACATAAAAAAGTTTTGGGGAAAACAACTTTAGTGTAATAATAGAAATAAATTTTAAATTGCAAAAAATTATGTTGATTCTCAAAATTTCAACATGTTGATTATGTCATTCTTGTCCATTATCTTATAATTCTTTGAATTTACAAAATTTGCAACTAAATATAGTAGAGTGCAGAGGGGGGGGGTCAAATGTGAAACCAAATTGGGGAGTGAGGCATCCAATCATATTCAAACTATTTCTCAGAACTAGAACTTATACATGAGTTTTTGGGGCGTACAATCAATTGGTTCTGGGTATCACCCGATCTCTGCACGCCACTGTCAGATCGTTTTGTTTTAAATCTGGTATTGAAATGAATGTTTTGAATTTGTTTAATTAAAATAAAATCGGTTTCAACTTATTCTTACCTCGCCCGTAATGTAAGTCAGCGTGTCCCAAGGAATTTGATCAACACAGAACATTTTGAGATTCTTCAACGCACATTCACGGTCACTATCTGTAAATTCATACTGAAAAAAAAATTGATAGTTTTTGAAATGCTTGAATATTGTGAGACAAAACTTGTGAAAAAAAAATGTTCACTTTACGTCATATATGTAATATAGTTATTCTCATGAAGATTAGAGATTTGAGTAACTGAGTCTCATTAGTCTGGGAAGACAACTCATCTAAGAGAAAGAAAACGCTGATCTCATAACTCAGCTGCCTTGCGTTTGGGTGTTAATTTAAAGGAAAAATTCGGAGCCGGAATTTCCACAGGAGTCCAATAGGGACCTCCAACGTGCGCCACAGATTTCACAGCACCCTATATGTAACACGATGTAACTAAAATATAAATTAACATTATCATCAGAACTTTAATACCATTTAGAAGAAGTTAAAAATAAAGTAGTAATATTTCTTCAATTTTTTCCAGCATTGAAAATAATGAAAATGCAAAACTAGAATCGTTTTTACATTATGGATGCCTTAAAACAATATTCCTATATAGCAATCATTTCGAAAGCATAAATGCCCATTTCACAAAAACCAACTAATGATCAGCTTTTCATTAAATTTTTGATATTTATTCATTTCTAAATTAACTTATATTTTAAAAGCAATTTTCGTTAAATATATGAGGGGAAACTTTTTTAGGTGTTCTCCCCTATCCCATGTTACGAAAAGTAAACCAAATAAACTTAAGTTAAGCCAAATTCCAACATTTTTGAAAACTAAAAAGTTTAAATAATTGAGAAATATTCTTTTATAAGAACATCCAATTCTTATTTCACTTAGCTTGAAGTCTTAAATAAAAAATGAACGTAAAATTAATGTTATGCTAAAAATCGTCTTTTCTCATATTATCAGTTGAACAACAAAAAAAGCAGAATTCTAAAACGTAATTAATTTTTAAAAGCTTAAAATTGTTTAAATTTCAATATTTCACAATGCGAAGTTTTAAACAAAATTTTGAGTAACGGTTTACAATTTTTAAAAAATATTTTCATATAATATGAAGATGAATATTGGTAATTTTTAAAATAACAAATTCCACCACAAACTAAAATTAGTTTTAATTATAGAATTTTTGTTCGTAGTGGGTTCAACTTGATTTTAGCGCCTATTTTCCAAATAATGTATGGAGGACTGTAATTAATAAAATTTACAGTATAAACAATAGCAAAAAACGTTACTTCCATGATTCATTTTAGCATTTTGATCTCCGCAAAGTTACATATAATTTAATTAAAATAATGACGTCACCGATTGTGCGTAAAAGGTTGGATATTTTACACAAGAGTTTGGTTATAACTAATGTCCAACGAGTTTTTTTTTATTACTTTCATAGTTTCGTTTCGTTCAAATAAATTATGATTTTTGTCAATCTTGCCTACCCAGTGGGCCACTTTAATAAACGGGATACAAATGCGATTCTTTATTCCCCGTAGATCACATATGCAGTTGGAGGGTTGTTGTGTAAAAAACATGTAGCAGCAGTTTGTTTCTCTTCTCATTTTTCATTTTTTTTCTGTTGTTTTTGAGGTTTTATTTTTCTTCCCAGTATACATGTATACATACATATACCCCATCCATTTCCATAGAGGGAGGGGGCAGTTGTCTAAAAACCCAACTGCTTTCACTAATGATTTGGCAAAAAAATCGTATCAGCTTATTCACTACATACCACTACTGACGTTCTGTCTGTGACAGCATATCCTACATCGTAGCCGTCATTGTAAACTTTAAACTTCTAAAGAAATTTTCCATCTCCTAACTTTATTCATCCTCATAGAAAATATCAATCTCAACATTTTTTATGCACCAATGTCTGATGTTTAATACATGTAAGTGAATTTTAGGAGAATTATCTCAATACCTGAGATTTTAAAGATTATTTCTGCTATTTTTGGTGATTTAAAGTTATGGCCTGAAGTTATCTTCTTCCTATCAATTCAGTTCCTATTAATTAAGTTTTTGTAAATAAATAGTTTTCTGTCCTGGGCATTCAGCAACATTCACTCCAGTTGTTAGTAATAGAAATTGGTTCTCCTGTAGGAGATGTCTCGTTGAAATATTTTCGCTTTTTCTCTCTTACATGCTTCTATTCTGAATTCGTAGCAGTGGACATTTTTCTACCAAAACGGTCATGAACAATGTTTGTTTTTTTTATGGTTATTGTTTTATGGTCATGAACAATGTTTTTTTATGGTTATGGTTTTATGGTCATGAACAATGTTTTTTTATGGTTATGGTTTTATGGTCATGAACAATGTTTTTTTTATGGTTATTGTTTTATGGTCATGAACAATGTTTTTATGGTTATTGTTTTATGGTCATGAACAATGTTTTTTATGGTTATGGTTTTATGGTCATGAACAATGTTTTTGTTTTTTTATGGTTATTGTTTTATGATCATGAACAATGTTTTTTTATGGTTATGGTTTTATGGTCATGAACAATGTTTTTTTATGGTTATGGTTTTATGGTCATGAACAATGTTTTTTATGGTTATTGTTTTATGGTCATGAACAATGTTTTATGGTTATTGTTTTATGGTCATGAACAATGTTTTTTTATGGTTATGGTTTTATGGTCATGAACAATGTTTTTGTTTTTTTATGGTTATTGTTTTATGGTCATGAACAATGTTTTTTATGGTTATTGTTTTATAGTCATGAACAATGTTTTTTATGGTTATGGTTTTATGGTCATGAACAATGTTTTTTTATGGTTATTGTTTTATTGTCATGAACAATGTTTGTTTTTTATGGTTATTGTTTTATGGTCATGAACAATGTTTTGTTTTTTTTATGGTTATGGTTTTATGGTAATGAACAATGTTTGTTTTTTATGGTTATTGTTTTATGGTCATGAACAATGTTTGTTTTTTATGGTTATAGTTTTATGGTCATGAACAATGTTTGTTTTTTTATGGTTATGGTTTTATGATCATGAACAATGTTTTTTATGGTTATAGTTTTATGGTCATGAACAATGTTTTTGTTTTTTATGTATATTGTTTTATTATCATGAACAATGTTTTTTATGGTTATGGTTTTATGGTCATTAACAATGTTTGTTTTTTATGGTTATGGTTTTATGGTCATGAACAATGTTTTTGTTTTTATGGTTATTGTTTTATGGTCTTGAACAATGTTTTTTTTATGGTTATGCTTTTATGGTCATGAATAATGTTTGTTTTTATGGTTATGGTTTTATGATCATGAACAATGTTTTTGTTTTTATGGTTATTGTTTTATGGTCATGAACAATGTTTTTTTATGGTTATTGTTTTATGGTCATGAACAATGTTTGTTTTTTATGGTTATTGTTTTATGATTATGAACAATGTTTGTTTTTATGATTATTGTTGTATGGTCATGAACAATGTTTTTGTTTTTTTTATGGTTATGGTTTTATGGTCATGAACAATGTTTGTTTTTTATGGTTATGGTTTTATGGTCATGAACAATGTTTTTGTTTTTATGGTTATTGTTTTATGGTCATGAACAATGTTTTTTTATGCTTATGGTTTATGGTCATGAACAATGTTTTTTTATGGTTATGGTTTTATGGTAATGAACAATGTTTTTGTTTTTTATGGTTATTGTTTTATGGTCATGAACAATGTTTGTTTTTTATGGTTATTGTTTTATGGTCATGAACAATGTTTGTTTTTTATGGTTATGGTTTTATGGTCATGAACAATGTTTGTATTTTTATGGTTATTTTTTTATGGTCATGAACAATGTTTTTGTTTTTATGGTTATTGTTTTATGGTCATGAACAATGTTTTTTTATGGTAATGGTTTTATGGTCATGAACAATGTTTGTTTTTTTTGGTTATTGTTTTATGGCCATGAACAATGTTTTTGTTTTTTTATGGTTATGGTTTTATGGTCATGAACAATGTTTGTTTTTATGGTTATGGTTTTATGGTCATGAACAATGTTTTTGTTTTTTATGGTTATTGTTTTATGGTCATGAACAATGTTTTTTATGGTTATGGTTTTATGGTCATGAACAATGTCTTTTTATGGTTATGGTTTTATGGTAATCAACAATGTTTTTGTTTTTTTATTGTTATTGTTTTATGGTCATGAACAATGTTTGTTTTTTATGGTTATTGTTTTATGGTCATGTACAATGTCTGTTTTTTTATGGTTATGGTTTTATAGTCATGAACAATGTTTGTTTTTTTATGGTTATGGTTTTATGGTCATGAAAAATGTTTTTGTTTTTATGGTTATTGTTTTATGGTCATGAACAATGTTTTTTTATGGTTATGGTTTTATGGTCATGAACAATGTTTGTTTTTTATGGTTATGGTTTTATGGTCATTAACAATGTTTTTGTTTTATGGTTATTGTTTTATGGTCATGAACAATGTTTTTTTATGGTTATGGTTTTATGATCATGAACAATGTTTTTATTGTTATTGTTTTATGGTCATGAACAATGTTTTTGTTTTTTATGGTTATTGTTTTATGGTCATGAACAATGTTTTTTATGGTTATGGTTTTATGGTCATGAACAAAGTTTTTTATGGTTATTGTTTTATGATCATAAACAATGTTTGTTTTTTATGGTTATGGTTTTATGGTCATGAACAATGTTTGTTTATTATGGTTATGGTTTTATGGTCATGAACAATGTTTGTTTTTTATGGTTATTGTTTTATGGTCATGAACAATGTTTTTGTTTTTTTATGGTTATTGTTTTATGGTCATGAACAATGTTTGTTTTTTTATGGTTATGGTTTTATGGTCATGAACAATGTTTTTGTTTTTATGGTTATTGTTTTATGGTCATGAACAATTTTTTTTATGGTTATTGTTTTATGGTCAGGAACAATGTTTTTTGTGGTTATTGTTTTATGTTCATGAACAATGTTTGTTTTTTTATGGCTATTGTTTTATGATCATGAACAATGTTTGTTTTTTATGGTGATGGTTTAATGGTCATGAACAATTTTTTATGGTTATGGTTTTATGGTCATGAACAATGTTTGTTTTTATGGTTATTGTTTTATGGTCATGAACAATGTTTTTTATGGTTATTGTTTTATTTTCATGAACAATGTTTTTTTATGGTTATGGTTTTATGGTCATGAACAATGTTTGTTTTTTTATAGTTATGGTTTTATGGTCATGAACAATGTTTGTTTTTTTTATGGTTATGGTTTTATGGTCATGAACAATGTTTTTGTTTTTTATTGTTATTGTTTTATTGTCATGAACAATGTTTTTTTTATGGTTATGGTTTTATTGTCATGAACAATGTTTGTTTTTTATGGTTATTGTTTTATGGTCATGAACAATGTTTTTGTTTTTTTATGGTTATTGTTTCATGGTCATGAACAATGTTTGTTTTTTTATGGTTATGGTTTTATGGTCATGAACAATGTTTTTGTTTTTATGGTTATTGTTTTATGGTCATGAACAATTTTTTTATGGTTATTGTTTTATGGTCATGAACAATGTTTTTTATGGTTATTGTTTTATGTTCATGAACAATGTTTGTTTTTTTATGGCTATTGTTTTATGATCATGAACAATGTTTGTTTTTTATGGTGATGGTTTTATGGTCATGAACAATTTTTTATGGTTATGGTTTTATGGTCATGAACAATGTTTGTTTTTATGGTTATTGTTTTATGGTCATGAACAATGTTTTTTTATGGTTATGGTTTTATTGTCATGAACAATGTTTGTTTTTTTATGGTTATGGTTTTATGGTAATGAACAATGTGTTTGTTTTTATGGTTATTGTTTTATGGTCATTAACAATGTTTTTATGGTTATTGCTTTATGGTCATGAACAATGTTTTTTATGGTTATTGTTTTATGGTCATGAACAATGTTTGTTTTTTATGGTTATTGTTTTATGGTCATGAACAATGTTTTTTTATGGTTATGGTTTTATGGTCATGAACAATGTTTTTGTTTTTTATGGTTAACATATTTCAAACTAATGTAAATTATTGCACAATAAAAATAATAAAATTTAAACATAATTTTTCTTATTTCGAATTATTTGATTAAGTGAAAATGGTATTAATATAAAAAAGGTGTTCTAGCAAATTAAGTACAATTTTATAAACAAAAATATCGTAAACACTGAATGTCATTTGAAAATACGATGCAAAAAATAGTCTTTTATATTTAGTAATCAACTGATATAAATTATAGCACAATAAAAAAATTAAAACAAAAATAATTTTCTTATTTCGAATTATTGAATCAAGTAAAAATTCAATTTTTTTACTTGATTATTTAAAATAAAAGCTTTTTTGTGGTATTTTAATGTTAAACATTAAAAACAAAACATTGTTAATGATTTGGTGAGAAAACGTCCATTGATGTCGACCTGCAGCTACAAATATAGAATAGGGGCATGTGAGCAAGAAAAAGGGAAAGTAAAATCAGGGAGACATCTTCTACAAGAGAACCAAGAAATTATTAGGCAGTTGTGTGTTCTACTAAAGAATGGTGTTTTAACCCTCTTTTTATTTGAAAACTATTACTATTTTTTCCACTGGTATGCTTGAATTGTGTGATAAGCTACTAGTTGAAATACCCCTTGTTATGTTCTAATCTGGGCCAGGTCACTTTCTAGAGCATGAAACTCTTTCGATGGACGCAACTAGAGTAAAATGAAAAATAACTCTTTGCATTCTTTGTTTCTGCATCATTTTAACCGCCAAAAATGTTGATTAAAGGACAAACCGTGAACGTTGCTGTGTCGATAACATATTACATAGTTTTCGTTTTGTAGTGTTGTAAGTAAATGAAGACGTAAAACAAAACCGCTTTCCAAGGCTTTATTCAACAAAATTCACAGCTACTCAAACAAGAGAGAAAGAACTCAGTCTTAAAAAAACAACAAAAAACACGTGCAAAATCACGTGACAAGAAATTGAATTTGCATATCTATTTTTTTAAATTAGTAAGAACAAAACAATTTAAATGAAAATATAACACGTCTATTGCAACCATAAACAGTAATTCTAAAAAACACATGGCTACTTAAAAATAATATTTATTATATATGAGAGTAATAAAAAAGAAGAGAATTATTTTAAATCAAAAAATATCAATAAAAATGATTATTTAACCTTTTTTAAATCAATACTTTCACTTAGTCTTTGTTGAATTTTGTTTTTGTTTTATGAAATGAAGAAAATCTCACTGAAAGATGTGTTTTGTTTCTTACATTCAAATATATTTCAGTTATTTCATGGAACTGATCGATAATTGCCCCCTTGTGGCCATAGATATAATTGACGGAAATTTTCAATTGTGTTTTTATATTACTTGAAAAAACTAACTGATATTGAAACTTATTTTTATGGATATTTTAAATAAACTAAAATATCAAAAGGGTTGTTAAGCCCCGAATAATTTTGCACTGTCACCTTTTACGGCATTTGCTATTAGACAACATGCATTAGGACAGAAAACCAATGAAAAAATAACAACAGGAGAGAAATCGAACGGCTACTATATGTTATCGACACAACAACATTTCAGCTGCATACGTGATGAAGACCTGTCGTCTGGATAATCTGCTCGATTTTAAAAATCGTCCCCTGTACTTAGTTTAGATTGGAGATAAGATTTAATTAGAGTGACCTACTGATTAAGATTTAATTAGAGTGACCTACTGATTAAGCAAGATTAACAAATTTTTAGAATTTATTTGACCTAAATGAAACTATGAAAGTAAACTTTTCACCAGGAAATGCTTGTAGGGCAGCCTTGGAAATTCCGGCTCCGGATTTTTCCTTAAAATTGGCACCCAGTTCTTTCTTATGAGTTTGTTTGGTTGCAAGGCAGCTGGTTTATTGATTTATGTAACACACCAGCAAACGTTGACTTTTATCTAGAGAGATTTGGGATCAATTTGCAAATAATCAAATACGCCATATAAAAAGGGAAGCTGAAAAGAAAAAGGCAAGCAAAATTGTGAATTTCGTTGTGCGCTCAACATCAACAGGGCCCGATTTCAGCTCTTAATAGAAACACTAATGCATCCCTAATGTAGCATGAACAATGTATTAGAAGATTTAATTAACATTCTAAAACCATTCCTTTATTTCGATTACTTCTTTTTGCTTTAAAATTTGTTTATTTGTTTTGTTTTTTGTTTTTGTCGTTTTTTTGTTTGTCTGTTTTTTTTGTTTGTTTTTGGTTTTGTTTTTGTTTTGTTTTTGTTTTTTTGCAAGGTAAGTGTGTGTGAGAGGAAGTGGAGGTAACTGATTACTTAAGTTGCTTTTATTTCCAGATGGTTGGCCATATTTAGAATTGTTGTTTTTGTGTGTGCAGAAGAGCCATGGGCTAAGTACCAGGTTTGGTTAGAAGGGCTGAGTGGGGGGCGAGTAGAGGGATACGATTTCTAGACTTTATTCTACATTTACGGATGAGAACGAGGAGGGGAGGGAATAATAATGAATGTAAGTCTAAAAGGGAAAAATAAATGATTAAATAAATAAGTAGAAAAAGTAAAAATGAAAGAGCGATCGAATGAGAAAGAAAAGAGTAATTTAATGAAAATGAAGGAAAAAGTAGTTGAATAAGAAAGACAAAAAGAAAAAGAATGAAAGAAAAATAAAATGAGAAAATGAATGAAATATATGATGGGAAAGAAGTTAAAAGCAATTGAATCAGAAACGAATATAAAATAGAATAAAAGAACGAATGAGGCAGAAAAGAAAGAAAAAAAGATTACTTGAATGAAAAAGAAGGAATCAATTGAATGAGGAAAAAAATAATAATCAAATAAAAGAAGATTCAAAGATCTGCTCCACTGCTGACATCCTAACTGTAATCTCTGAACGTATATACCATTCACTGGACAAAGCGGGGGGAGGGCAGAGCGGTAGCTCTAGATATATCTAAGGCTTTTGACGCTGCGAAAAAGGTAGGCTCTCTCTACCGTGCTAGAAAAGTACTGACACCTGAAAGTATCCTGTATATCTATAATGCCACCATTCGCTCATGTATGGAGTATTGTTGTCACATTTGGGCTGGTGCATCTGCTGCTAGTCTCTCGCTCCTAGACAAGATTCAAAAAAGAGTCGCCAATCTGATAGGCCCTGAACTGGCATCTAAGCTTCAGCCTCTGTCCCATCGACGAAACGTTGCATCCCTCTGCCTGTTCTACAAGTACTTTAATGGCGAATGCTCTGACGAACTTCAGACACTTGTGCCCCCACGACGCAGACACCCTCGACAAACCCGACAGGCAGCTAAATCCCACCCCCACACAGTAGAAATCCCTAGATGCAAAAGATCTTTCTACTCCGGTAGTTTCTTCCCCAGAACCGCTAGACTCTGGAATTCCATTCCAAGTTCCTGCTTCCCCAACTGTAATGACATGCAGAATTTCAAGTGCAACGTGAACCGACATCTTGCTGCCCAAATCCCAACATAGCGCCCCAGTAGTTGCTGCCCCTGATAGTAGCCCCCTACACCAAAGTGGCAATGCGCCTTGTTTGGGGTGAAAAAGTAATTAAAAAAAAATTGACACTTTTTATGTTTAAATGTGTTAGAAAAACAAAAGTCGGCCTTAGTTACAATATATTTAGTTGTACTGACTCATTATGATTCACTTGCTAATTATAGCCGTAGCTTATTTTTTGTCCTGATTTATGCACTAATATATAAGGTTTATAATTTTTATTGACTCACTTAAACATAAAATATACCAAAATTTTTTAAAGATGTGAAATTTTATTGGTTGAAAGAATATGAAATGGATGGGTAATACAATCAACTACACTAATTGGTTGAAGGGGTTGGAGTTAACATTGCTTGAACATAAAAAGGATTGTAGATATAAATTCATACATTTAGTCTAGTGAATTCCTTCAAGAATGAAACACAAATGTTTCTGTGCACCTAACTTGCCATAAGTATATATCTATACTAGTAAAAAGCTCTACTCATATATTGAGAACTCTCGAATTAAAACATACTCCCAAGATAAAGTGAATGAATTGAATAGATACATTCTCACCGATTCTAGACGCCATTTTGAATTTTCCATATCGAACAAATACAAAGTTTTGATTGGATAATCGTCTAATGTTGAATTAGCCAATAAAAATAAGCGGAGAATTTTGTGGAGTATTTGCTGCTAAAAGCATTATTTGCTACTAAAAGCATTAGTTGAATAGAATATGTAATCGATTAAAATTTCGTATATTCAGACAAAGAAGAACGATGGACAATCTCGCTAATTCACTGGTTAGGCAGAATCAAACATTGATTTTCCAAATGTAATGCTATAGCAGTCTAACTTCAAGAATCCGTTTGACTTTTATATATATATATATATATATATATATATATATATATATATATATATATATATTCTAGTTAGAATGAGAGAATGGTATCATGACGAACATACGTGTTACATTACCTCTTAAAAAACAACAGATCAGATAATATATTACCCTTCTCCCAACAGATAAAAATGAGGATGATAACATGACCACAGAACATATACTACGCTACCCCCTCTCTTAAAATGGAGAAGATAATGCCTGGGAGGATGTTATCCTAACGACCGCTGATATGGTGGAGCTGCTTACAGAAACGTTTAGCCTGAAAATCTTTTTACTCCATAAATGAGTGAAATGCTTGAATCTGGTGAAAAACGATGGAGATGACTTCGCAACATATGTAGCCATGGTTAATAAATATTGCAACGAATCTAAACTACCAGACCTCAGTGCAAACAATTTTAAATTTTAACCTAAAAGGACTGACATCAAATCGATATGCTGAAATCAGAAGGTTTGTTCTAACAAAATTAGAAAATGAACAGATTTGAACTCTACAAAAATGAACAGAAGATTGTCCAAAGACAGAAATTATTAAAATAAAAAGGCTCGAAGGATATCGAATCTGACATCACACATATAAAAAACAAAGCAGCCAAACAATCACAAACGCACGGAACAAATAAAATACAGGCTAGACAAAATGGCCATGTTTATTCGCACACACCTAAAAAAGAATTTTCAGAAAAGAAAAATTCCGTCCCCTTGTAATTGATGTGGAAATCTGCACTGGGTTAGAAGTTACACATCAAATCTGTCAAAAAATGTTTTGCATGTAAAAAAAAAGATGGGACATAAAATTTCCATTGAAGGAATAAAATTTAAAATAAAATCCGGGTGCATTTAATGTAAAAGCAATAAAGAAGGTTTACGCAAATATATGATAGTCAAAATTCTGGATAAAGAAATTAAAATGCAGTTAGGCTCGGATTCAGACCTTTTGATATTAAATTTAAATATATGAAAAAAATTTAATAGACCCACAATGTTTTAAAAGATACTCCGTTAACGACACACAAAATAACTTTAAAAGAGAACTTTGACCAATGTTACACTATTGGGAAAAACTAAAAATAAAAGCCTATGTACTAAGCAGTACAACGAATGTATTCGGTTCGGACTGAACTTCATAGGGTCTAGCAATGTCCACTGCAGAAAATCAGAATTAGTTTCATCAAAAACAAAAACAAAAACAATAAAAATTACGACTCAGTCTAAAATTGCTGACCCAAATTCTCTAAACATTCAACTGAATCAGCTTCACGAATTCGAAGAAAAGGGAAAAACCAGCGACCAAACGAGGTCCATTTAAAAAAAAATAATAATAATATCACAGCAAGTATAAATTTCAAAGCTAAAAGAAAAATTCTCTGAACAAACTAATGACTCCAAATGGTCGCATATAAAACCTATAAAAAATATACAACGGAAGGAAACCTTTAAGTTAGGTGAGGAAAGTATAAGAATGTTAGGTCAAAAAAGACCAATTATCAAGATTATCAAAAAAGTCACATGTATTTCAAAGATGTGATTTATTCGCAGTTAAATGTAAAGGAAATAATTAAAAATAAAGAAAATCATTAGCCGAGAAATAGGAATTTTATGCTGAAATTAAAATTGAAAGCCTTAGAAATTAATTGAAAAACAAGAAAGGAGTTCGGCCATTTGCTAAATCATTTTATAAATATTTCAAAAAGCTTCCAACTCATCTTGCTTAACTGCCAAAATTCAAAGAACAGGAAAATGTTCTATTGGTCAACAATATGGAGAACAATTGTTTGGTATTAAAGAATGACGATTTCAAGAACTTTCACCATCGAAATCGTCCACGACGTATTTGATATTGAGCCTACTCAATACACACCATAACTAAGACGTTTTGGCAGAAAAAGGAAGATTACAGATCCACATGGTCTGCCCTAAGAGAAAGAAATACTGATACACCTTTCAGCGTAATCAGCTTTGGGGGGGGGACTACCTGTATTACCCAGGAATGAACTAATCCATACACAAACAAAAATGCTGGAAAACAAGGCCATAAGGCGGGGGTTGATATCCAGTGAACCAACCGAGATTGTTCGTCTGGCCGACGAACAATTCACACTTTTGTATGTTCTTGTTAATACATTTTGCTACACTATCCTATTCCTGTCTTCTGTTTGCCTTGTAACCGTTTAAACATTAGAAGTTAAACCATTATCCTAATCCAGATACTACACTTTGATCTTATATAAAAAGGTTGAGGAGTGATAAAAAAAGAATGTTTTAAAAGATATCCCAACTACATCAGTTGCTTTCAAAAATAGTCAACCTTGTGATACGACACTATTCCCTCCTCAAAAAGAAGAAGGTAATGTCAAGGAATATGCTCTCATAACAACAGAGCTGATACTAAACTGTCCATCCTCCACAAAGAACAGGTAATGCTTGAAAGGATGGTTTCATGGCAATAATAAAAATAGCACAATAAAACAAATATATCAAGAATAGATTTCATTTTCATATACACATTACAGTGAACACAGTGAAGGTATACCCTCCCAAAAGCACAATAGTAATGAATTGTATAATTACGGTTTCACACAGAAAAATACATAATCTTCAGTATTACCAAATCTTCACATATATTTATACATATAAATGTATACATTCACAAATATTAACACACACACAAAAAAAAAACAAAAAAACGATTTTTAAAGATTGGACTCTTTAAAGGAGGGAGATACGTCGCCTGACATAACTAATTAGACCAAAATATTGTGATGATCGTGTAGCGACAAAAAAGCTTTATAAATAAAAGTATATATATATATATATATCTATATATATATATATATATATATATATATATATATATACAAACATTGTAAGTGGGTTAATTAACGTTTCTACACACGTACTGAGCACTTTTGAAGAAATATTATTTTTAGTTCATGTTAAAAATATACCTGAACTTAATTAATAACAATAATAATAATATATATATATAAAACATATATATATATATATCAGTTGTACTAAAGTCGGTCAACTTAGCTAATACGCACAGATCATCTTATACTGATAAGATCACTGACTGACACTTAAAGCATTTAATAAAAATAAATGTTTAATTTCAACTTGTATCTCTGGCAGTTTGCGGTAGCCTAGTGGTTCGGGGCGTTGCTAATGAAGTCAGACATGACTTTTGTTGCCGGGGTTCAAGTCTCTCATCTGGCGTTAATCGTAACACCCTGCACTGATGGTTCCCGAAAGGATGAAATACTAGTGTCTCTAGGTATTTAATAATTATTATAGTAAATAATATATATATATATATATTATTTACTATAATAATTATTAAATACCTATATATATATATATATATATATATATATATATATATATATATATATATATATATATATATATCCCAGCTATGGAAAAACTGCCTTGTGGATGCCTTGGCAAAGACAAAGACTAAGGAAGTAAACTGTGACAAAAAAATCCGGTTTAGAGTCTCGATATTTGGCGGCTTGCCTTTCTATCAGACTTTGTCTGCTATGCCTGGTAACTAAGCAAACTTATGTTTCCTTATCACCCGCCCAGGCCCCCATATGAAGTAGCAACTTAAGTTTTTACTGTATCCTCACAGCAGATGCTGTAGTGCATCAGATGCAGAAAGCTATTATCTTGTCACACAGAAGGTTGTCATCATATATATATATATATATTTATATATATATATATATATATATACATATATATATATAGAGAGAGAGAAAGAGAGAGAGAGAGAGAGAGAGAGAGATTCACTTATTTATAAACATGTGAATAAAAACACCAAAAAAGCGAAGTGTATTATTTAAATGAATGTCGCACAATTTGAAAGCTGATTCCAATTTAGAATTCACTCTTATCCACATTCATTATTTGGAGAATTAATTAATGCTAATTCTGAATTTTATCAAAATATGTAAAAAAAAAAAAAAAATGAATAAAAACAAATGCCAACCTCTAATAAAAAGGCTCTTTTCTTGTCAGGGTAGGATGACTTATAAAATAATTCCTGTTGCTTGAATTGCTTGGGCTGTTCCAAGAAAAGCACTATCAGCATGTCAATGGGGCAGAAAGGCGGCGCCCAAGGAGGGGGTATAGTTTGCAGCTTCAGTTG
The DNA here is from genome assembly GCF_053919585.1 of Euprymna scolopes. Classification (NCBI taxonomy): domain Eukaryota; kingdom Metazoa; phylum Mollusca; class Cephalopoda; order Sepiida; family Sepiolidae; genus Euprymna; species Euprymna scolopes. The sequence goes on from NC_136504.1 coordinate 70,086,900, forward strand.
CGGTAGAGGGGGGGTCAGGGTAGCTGAACCCTTGTTCACATGTGCATGTGATTAAGGAATCTGAAGTTGCCTTTTTTTTATTCTGTCTTCTCTAACTTGTTTTAGGTTTGCTTTTTAATTGAATATCAGTTTACTTTGCGTGTGTGTGTGTGTGTGTGTGTGTGTGTGTGTGTGTGTGTGTGTGTGTGTGTGTGTGTGTGTGTGCTCGCATATAGTCAGAAGAGGAGAAAGAAACAAAATAAAAGTTTTAAATTGCACTTTGAATTATACCCAATACAAATAATCGGAAATTCTAGTGCTTTTTTTAATTCTTGGATTGCTATCAATCAAAATTATGCATAGTGTGCACATATTTCCACAGACATACATACATAATACATACATACATGCATGCATACATACATGATGATTGCAACGTCTTGTCAGACGAGTGGCACTCCCTCAGACACTTGAAGTCCATGAGCCCAAAAATGACTTTCTTTTTTTTAGTCCTACCGGTGGATTCACACGCTCAAGCAGGCATAACACTGAAGACGGTCATTGAGATCAATTATTACATGCTTCCAGCATTTCAAGCCTCCACGCGTCACAACTTTTCCATCGCCACAGGGCCATTTTTATAGACAAATGCCTATGAGAGTATCTATAGAAAGTTGATGTTACAGAGTCTTAGCTTTGTACGACACCTAAGTCTCTCTCTCGGTTCAAAATGTTTCAGCAACAAGCAAGAGCAAGATAGCCAGCAACAAGTTAAACTGCAGACCAGCTTAATGCGGGCACTGGTCTCCCGCTTTATGGTTTTTTTAAATCAGAGATTTGCTTCTCCTAGAAAGGTTGCCTTCACCACGGCTTATGGGAGCCCTCTCTACCCCAACACACACATACATACACACAAACACACATGGTGCTAGTTGGCCATTGACCCCGAAAAAGGGTTCATTCGCCCTTTGGAAGGTCTTGTTTTTAATCCTTCAGGGAGACTAGCCACCCTCCTAACCAAACAAGTCTGGTGGGGGAACCAATTTAGTCACCGGTGTCCCGACCATGAGGCAGGTAGAACTGGGTTACATGGTACCAGTAGCATATGACATGACCTGACACAAAACATACATACATACAGACATATATATATACACATATATATATAAAGTGGTAGCGCTCGTGTGTGTGTGTGTGTGTGTGTGTGTGTGTGTGTGTGTGTGTGTGTGTGTGTGTGTGTGTGTGTGTGTGTGTGTGTGTGTGTGTGTGTGTGCACAACTCTCCTAGAGCTTAAACCAAAGGACCGATCATGATCTTCCACCATTTTTCAAGGTTAAGGTCAAAGATTGAGGTCATAGCCTATGTGTATATACTCTCCTACAGGAAAGAAATATACGATGACACCAACGTATGAAATGAATCATCTCCAGCAGTTATTTTGCTTCAGCATTAAATAACTTGAAAATATTGATCAAACATCTGTGACCTATGATGGGCGAAAATTGCCCCAGAGAGGGGCGAATGAAAACTGAATTACAGCTTTTATTTATGTGAGCGATTCTGTGGTACTAGCAGATGTTTAAAACGGCTTTATCGCTGATAAATGCAACAAAAAAACAATTTTGGGAACATTAAAAATATTGTTTTGTGAATAGCATTGTTGTTTGCTATCACACCATGTTTTGTCTTGAAGAGACCTCAAAGTCAAGGCCGAGTTTTAGCCTGTGTGGACACCCAGATAATGGAAAAGTTTGGGTGTCTGTCGGGAAAATCATCTAATTAATATGCATAGGTGATGTCGCCAATTAGCTAATTAAGGTGAATCAGAGTAGGGCATAATTGATAAGGATTAGTTGGATGAGAAACCCTGAGCAGCCCAAACATTACCCACCACTTTCTTTAAAAAGAGCCGCAGAGCGGGCTAGAGTCAGTTTTTGTTAACAGTTGTTATTGGCAGTTGGGAATTCGCAGTTACAGTCCACCACCACCTTGCATAAAAACACCACCATTCTCTGACGAACCGATAATGAGAGAAGAGAATCGTTTGTTAAAAAACAAAAAAAAAACCCGTTTGTTATTATTGAGTAGACTGCCAATGAAAGAGAAGAAGCATATGGCATATATTTTTATTTTCTTTTTTCCTGTTTATGATTGTACATAACAATTTTCTTTGTAATCAAAATTATTATAATATAATTAATCCTTACAATAAAACCAAAACTTGCGTCAGAGTCGATTATTCGTCGCTTCTCAAGTTGAGAATTACTGCAGATGAATGATATCAAATTAAATTTTTTTCAGCAAACAGCCAGCAAGAGAAGAGGATTGCCAAATTACCGCCCGGCATCTGGCCTGTTGCGCATATCCCCCCTGGAGACTTTGAATCATATACATTGGACTTTTTCTTCAATCTTTTCTTTTATTTTTTTTTCTTCGCCTGCCAACCACTATTGAGACAAGAACTACAGGAATCTCACATCAAACCTATCATCGAAGAAACGGCCAAGATCGCCCTATTGGACTTCCGTGAGTGCTCTAATTGAAAACACCTAAAGCTACACTTGTGTATAAAGGGAACAGTGTCTATTCATAAAAGAGCCCTCGGATATAAATTTAAATCATAACGGAATCAAGTGTAAGCTTCAGGAAGGAGCCCCTTGATCTATTAAAGTTTACTGAAGTAAAATACAAAAAAAAATGTATCGGTGAACGCTACGGTCTTCCTTGGGTTATATTTTAACTGGGTTTTTGTTCTATCATAACCAATGAGAAAAAAACAAAATCAAAAACAACATAAATGAAGAATCTAATGAGGATAAAATGATCAAAATGGTGGATTTTTGTCCTTAAAAAATTTATAATCAAAATGATTTTATAATGAGATTGATTTTATAATTAGATTGATTTTATAATTAGATTGATTTTATAATTAGATTGATTTTATAATCAGATTGATTTTATAATCAGATTGATTTTATAATTAGATTAATTTTATAATAAGATTAATTTTATAATCAGATTGATTTTATAATCAGATTGATTTTATAATTAGATTGATTTTATAATCACATTGATTTTATAATCAGATGGATTTTATAGATTGATTTTATAATTAGATTGATTTTATAATCAGATTGATTTTATAATCAGATTGATTTTATAATTAGATTGATTTTATAATCAGATTGATTTTATAATCAGATTGATTTTATAATGAGATTAATTTTATAATTAGATTGATTTTATAATTAGATTGATTTTATAATTAGATTGATTTTATAATGAGATTAATTTTATAATCAGATTGATTTTATAATTAGATTGATTTTATAATTAGATTGATTTTATAATCAGATTGATTTTATAATCAGATTGATTTTATAATGAGATTAATTTTATAATTAGATTGATTTTATAATTAGATTGATTTTATAATTAGATTAATTTTATAATGAGATTAATTTTATAATCAGATTGATTTTATAATCAGATTGATTTTATAATCAGATTGATTTTATAATCAGATTGATTTTATAATTAGATTGATTTTATAATGAGATTAATTTTATAATCGGATTGATTTTATAATCAGATGGATTTTATAATTAGATTGATTTTATAATCAGATTGATTTTATAATTAGATTGATTTTATAATTAGATTGATTTTATAATAAGATTAATTTTATAATCAGATTGATTTTATAATTAGATTGATTTTATAATCAGATTAATTTTATAATTAGATTGATTTTATAATTAGATTGATTTCATAATTAGATTGATTTTATAATTAGATTGATTTTATAATTAGATTGATTTTATAATGAGATAAATTTTATAATCAGATTGATTTTATAATCAGATTGATTTTATGAGATTAATTTTATAATGAGATTAATTTTAGAATTCGATTGATTTTATAATCAGATTGATTTTATAATGAGATTAATTTTATAATGAGATTAATTTTAGAATTAGATTGATTTTATAATCAGATTGATTTTATAATGAGATTAATTTTATAATGAGATTAATTTTAGAATTCGATTGATTTTATAATCAGATTGATTTTATAATCAGATTGATTTTATAATGAGGTTAATTTTATAATGAGATTAATTTTAGAATTAGATTGATTTTATAATCAGATTGATTTTATAATCAAATTGATTTTATAATTAGATTGATTTTATAATCAGATTAATTTTATAATCAGATTGACTTTATAATCAGATTGATTTTATAATGAGATTAATTTTATAATTATATTGATTTTATAATTAGACTAATTTTATAATGAGATTAATTTTATAATTAGATTGATTTTATAATCAGATTTATTTTAGAATCAGATTTATTTTATAATTAGATTGATTTTATAATTACATTGATTTTATAATTAGATTGATTTGGTATAAAACATGTTTCAATGTAAGAAAAAAATGGGGGCATATCTCACCTTTATATTCCAGCCAAGTGGACCAAACTTTTTCCTCTCTTGAATGATTGCATGGAAGAAACAAATGCCAAAGACCATTTTACGCCAATCTTGAGCCAAAACTGTTGACAAAACAAAATACATCCTTCAACATATGAAGCTGATAACAAAAGAATATTTTTGGGGCTTCTAAGCTAAGCATTTTCATGAGTTGGACTTTACTAATATTGACGTCATCAATTCAAATTGCAAAACGGTATTATATTATCTCATGTTTTAATTCAACACATTATTAATATATTGTTAATATATTATACTCTATATATTATTAATATATTATACTCTATATATTATTAATGCAAATGCAAATGACATATTAGTGTGTGGAAGTATGGTAACAGACTAATAAAAATAAGGACACAAACATATCACGAAAGCAGAACCCAAATAGTTCGCTTATTTGTATAGAGCTCCAGAACATATACATAATTACAAACTGATTTTTTTTTTATTTCACTGCCTATATTGCCATAGCCGTCTGTATTATTTTTGTTTCATCAGCTATTGACCAGATAAAATTGTTAATTATTGTCATTTTTAGTTATTATCACTTATAATAAAGAAGTGAAACTTTAACCCTCAAATGAGTGTCACCTCGAAGTGTTAGTTAACAATCAGTTCCATCTCATACACCATATGTCCATATAATAACAAAAAAATAAATAAATGAATCAAATGTTATAGTTCGACAAGTTAAATAACTACAAAGCAGCAACTCATGAGTGGAAACTCAAGGTAACTGCCAAACTTCATCATGTGCATCTTTTCAAACTCTGAAATCACTATAGAATTTCTAATTTTTTAACCCTTTATTTAATCCAAGAGGAGGGTAGATTGTGTAATATTATGACCCTTTAGGCTGTGATCATAGCGTAGTATCTGTTAACTGTGGCAAGCGGGGTCAATGGTCAAAACATTATTATTATTGTTAGAGTATTCTTATTAATTGATTTGAGCGACGGATGGTCGCTGGATCAGTTATTATGATTAGAAGAATAAACAATTAAATTGCAGAAGAAATGATTGACGTGGAATCGCAAAAGGAATGTGAAAATAGAAAATATATGAAAACATTATTTTGGGGTTTTGAATAAACAGATAACTAGCTGTGGATTAGGTTGGTATGAGACACGTAATTAGGTGACGTAAGAGAACACGTGATGTAGTTAGTTTTGGAGAGATTCAGAGAGTTGAGGATTGACCACCAGAGCGGACAGACGTCTAGACAGGGGTGAACAGACAGCTAGGAGCGGGCTGTATGAACAGAAAATGTAGACTAACTGCAGATCCTGTGAAAACCATTTGAGACAACTGTAATAAATTTATAATATAAAAATATAAAGAGTTGTTTTAATGGTTTCACAAATAAGAACAGATGTCTTAATTGGATGGTGCTGATCGCTTCATGGTTCGTCACGGAGCAGCGGGAAGATACAGAAGAACTCTTCAAGAAAAAAGGTATGAAGCGTATATTATTCTTCTTGCATATGAACTGGAAAATATCCCATGTGATAAGTCTCATACAACATGATTCAAGTTACACGTCAATATCATGTCCTATCTAAACAACATGCATACGATTTATACGTTTATTATCTGTCTGTTAAAAGAACAATATCTTACACCCATTAGATAACACATGACACGTTTTAATATATCATCTCCTCAAATATAAACCAATATACAAAATTGTTCTCGTTTCATCGGGCATGGTGGAGTAGAAGCGTTGACAAGTAAAATATCTACAAAAGGTGCAAATTGAACCTATTTTATTTTTTGTTTTTAATATTAAATAAGTCTAATTTCCATTTATTTTAAAAGAAATGATCACATATCATCAAAATATCTGGCACTTACTATGATCTTCAAAAAAAGACTGTGATATCTCTCCAAATGCTCTTCGGATATTTGCTCGCAGTCCCTTTGGAGACTCATTGGTAACTTTGATACTGTTTTGTAGAACGCTGATCGGAAAATGTTTAGATGGCATGGAACTAAGGAAAAGTCGGAAGTCTGCATGGATGTCTTTCGGTTTTTCTGCAAGGTTTTTCACAGTTTCCTCCATGGACAGCATCCAGGATGCAGCTAAATGACAATTCTAGCAGGAGAAAAACAAATTGAGATCACTAAAATAGAACAGTCAGAAAAACACCTGCATATATGAATATGAATAAAATTTGCAAAGTGATGTTAATTTGTAAGCTCGAAATGATGCATCGAAAATATAAAGAGAAAATTGTAATTCTCTATTTTATGAGATGAATAAAAAATAATTACGTTATGTTTCAAAGATGCTTCATGTGAGGCTTTTTCTTAAAATTACTTATTAATAAAAACTGTTTTTCATTTACAGTTAATTTGTTTTTCAGATGAATACGCTTCAGCTGAACATTTTAAAATATTGAATTATAAAAATTGCATTTTTTTCTTAAAATTCTTTTATTTTGTTTATTTTAAAGATAAGCTTCAGTTCTATAACTTCGGAATAAAAACACAATAAAAAATGCGCCCATCCCTGGTCTATGGCTTCTCATAATTGTGCGTGTGTGTGTATGTGTGTGTGCGTGTGTGTGTGTGTGTGTGTGTGAGAGAGAGAGAGAGAGAGAGAGAGAGAGAGAGAGAGAAGTGGTATCTACATGTTTCCCAAATAAATATGATTACAAAGTCATATTTATTGACCAGTTACAGAAATAGTTGCACTCTCTACAACATTTTCTCACAAGTGAAAAACAACTCAGGTGACTTTTATGACATAACTTCAGGATTCATATCTGACATAACCTTTCTGACATAACTTCAGGATTCATATCTGACATAACCTTTTGTGACATAACTTCAGGATTCATATCTGACATAACCTTTTGTGACATAACTTCAGGATTCATATCTGACATAATTTTTTGTGACATAACTTCAGGATTAATATCTGACATAACTTTTGTGACATAACTTCAGGATTCATATCTGACATAACTTTTTATGACATAACTTCAGGATTCATATCTGACATAACTTTTTACGACAAAACTTCAGGATTAATATCTGACATGACTTTTTATGGCATAACTTCAGGATTAATATCTGACATAACATTTTGTGACATAACTTCAGGATTCATGTCTGACATAACTGTTTATGACATAACTTCAGGATTCATATCTGACGTAACTTTTTGTGACATGAATTCAGGATTCATATCTGACATAACTGTTTATGACATACCTTCAGGATTCATATCTTACATAACTTTTTGTGACATAAATTCAGGATTTATATCTGACATAACTTTTTGTGACATAACTTTAGGATTCATATCTGACATACATTTTTCTGACATAACTTCAGGATTCATATCTGATATAACATTTTGTGACATAACTTCAGGATTCATATCTGACATAACTTTTTATGACATAACTTCAGGATTCATGTCTGATATAACTTTTTATGACATAACTTCAGGATTAATATTTGACGTAACTTTTTGTGACATAACTTCAGGATTCATATCTGACATAACTGTTTATGACATAACTTCAGGATTCATATCTGACATAACTTTTTCTGACATGACTTCAGGATTCATATCTGACATAACTTTTTGTGACATAACTTCAGGATTCATATCTGACATAACTTTTTGTGACATAACTTCAGGATTCATATCTGACATAACTTTTTGTGACATAACTTCAGGATTCATATCTGACATAACTTTTTCTGACATAACTTCAGGATTCATATCTGACATAACTTTTTGTGGCATAACTTCAGGATTAATATCTGACATAACTTTTTATGACATAACTTCAGGATTCATATCTGACATAACTTTTTCTGACATAACTTCCGGATTCATATCTGACATAAATTTTTCTGACATAACTTCAGGATTCATATCTGACATAACTTTTTGTGGCATAACTTCAGGATTAATATCTGACATAACTTTTTATGACATACCTTCAGGATTCATATCTGACATAGCTTTTTCTGACATAACTTCAGGATTCATATCTGACATAAATTTTTCTGACATAACTTCAGGATTCATATATGACATAACTTTTTGTGGCATAACTTCAGGATTCACATCTGACGTAACTTTTTGTGACATAAGTTCAGGATTCATATCTGACATAACTTTTTGTGACATAACTTCAGGATTCATATCTGACCTAACTGTTTATGACATAACTTCAGTATTCATATATGACGTAACTTTTTGCGACATAACTTCAGGATTCATATCTGACATAACTTTTTGTGACATAACTTCAGGATTCAAATCCGACATTATTTTTTGTGACATAACTTCAGGATTCATATCTGACATAACTTTTTCTGACATAACTTCAGGAATCATATCTGACATAACTTTTTATGACATAACGTCAGGATTCATATCTGATATAACTTTTTCTGACATAACTTCAGGATTCATATCTGACATAACTTTTTGTGACCTATCTTCAGGATTCATGTCTGACATAAATTTTTGTGACATAACTTCAGGATTCACATCTGACATAACTTTTTATGACATAACTTCAGGATTCATATCTGACATAACTGTTTATGACATAACTTCAGGATTCATATCTGACATAACATTTTATGACATAACTTCAGGAATCATATATGACATAACTTTTTGTGACATAACTTCAGGATTCATATCTGACATAACTTTTTGTGACATAACTTCAGGATTCATATCTGACATAACTTTTTCTGACATAACGACTGGATTCATATCTGACATAACTTTTAGTGACATAACTTCAGGATTCATATCTGACATAACTTTTTATGACATAACTTCAGGATTCATGTCTGATATAACTTTTTATGGCATAACTTCAGGATTCATATCTGACATAAATTTTTCTGACATAAATTCAGAATTCATATCTGACATAAATTTTTCTGACATAACTTCAGGATTCATATCTTACATAACTTTTTGTGGCATAACTTCGGGATTCATATCTGACATAACTTTTTATGACATAACTTCAGGATTCATATCTGATATAACTTTTTGTGGCATAACTTCAGGATTTATATCTGACATAACTTCAGGATTCATATCCGACGTAACTTTTTGTGACATAAGTTCAGGATTCATATCTGACATAACTTTTTGTGGCATAACTTTAGGATTCATATCTGACATAACTTTTTCTGACATAACTTGAGTATTCATATCTGACATAACTTTTTATGACATAACTTCTGGATTCATATCTGACATAACTTTTTGTGGCATAACTTCAGGATTCATATCTGACATAACTTTTGTGGCATAACTACAGGATTCATATCTGACATGACTTTTTCTGACATAACTTCAGGATTCATATCTGACGTAACTTTTTTTGACATAACTTCAGGATTCATATCTGACGTAACTTTTTTGTGACATAAATTCAGGATTCATATCTGACATAACTTTTTCTGACATAACATCAGGATTCATATCTGACGTAACTTTTTGTGACATAACTTCAGGATTCATATCTGACATAACTTTTTCTGACATAACGACTGGATTCATATCTGACATAATTTTTAGTGACATAACTTCAGGATTCATATCTGACATAACTTTTTATGACATAACTTCAGGATTCATGTCTGATATAACTTTTTATGGCATAACTCCAGCATTCATATCTGACATAACCTTTTGTGACATAACTTCAGGATTCATATCTGACATAACTTTTTGTGACATAACTTCAGGATTAATATCTGACATAAATTTTTCTGACATAAATTCAGAATTCATATCTGACATAACTTTTTGTGACATAACTTCAGGATTCATATCTTACATAACTTTTTGTGGCATAACTTCGGGATTCATATCTGACATAACTTTTTACGACATAACTTCAGGATGCATATCTGATATAACTTTTTGTGGCATAACTTCAGGATTTATATCTGACATAACTTCAGGATTCATATCCGACGTAACTTTTTGTGACATAAGTTCAGGATTCATATCTGACATAACTTTTTGTGGCATAACTTTAGGATTCATATCTGACATAACTTTTTCTGACATAACTTGAGTATTCATATCTGACATAACTTTTTGTGGCATAACTTTAGGATTCATATCTGACATAACTTTTTCTGACATAACTTGAGTATTCATATCTGACATAACTTTTTATGACATAACTTCTGGATTCATATCTGACATAACTTTTTGTGGCATAACTTCAGGATTCATATCTGACATAACTTTTGTGGCATAACTACAGGATTCATATCTGACATGACTTTTTCTGACATAACTTCAGGATTCATATCTGACGTAACTTTTTTTGACATAACTTCAGGATTCATATCTGACGTAACTTTTTTGTGACATAAATTCAGGATTCATATCTGACATAACTTTTTCTGACATAACATCAGGATTCATATCTGACGTAACTTTTTTTGACATAACTTCAGGATTCATATCTGACGTAACTTTTTGTGACATAAATTCAGGATTCATATCTGACATAACTTTTTCTGACATAACTTGAGGAATACTTCATACAATATGAAGAAGTAAGGCCTACAGAAAGAGTGGGTCTATTCTTACGTTGTCAGGCGGATTATGCGTTTTATATTTTTTAATTACGTCCTTCACAGAGATTGAATTCACATCCTTTTAATTCTTAGACTTTTGTGTTTATTCCACCCCATTTCCTCTTGCCAAACTTCTCGTTCCATTCGCTTTTCATTCTCATCTGTTAAATCATGTTCGGTAGAAATCAGACGGACAAACGTAAAGATGCATAGACACTCACACATGCATACGCATATGCACATAGCATTATGTTATTAATGCTATGTTTCTTTTCATTATTTGTTTTGTTATTTTTATATTTTATTTCTTGTGTTGGATTTTGAATTTTCTCAACACTGCCTCGCAAGCTTTTGTTGTATTTTTGTATATCTCATTGCTCCATAGCGTATTTAATTTAGTGTGTTTTCTTTGGCAAAACTGTGAAGCGTGTTTTTGAAGTATCTGATCCATTCCTCATCATTTGTGTTGGCTTCTCATATCAATTTAGATTGGCAAGAATTTGTAAATATTTTCCAATAAGCCTTCTGTATGTTCCAGTCTGCTACGATTTAATTTTAGCTTTTTATTTTCTAATATGATAGGGAAGTCTCCACGCCCATATGTATCATTGTTAGTGCTACACTTATAGGCTAGTTGCATGGTAAGATCACATATTACCAGATTTCTTGAAAAACCTGTTGCTAAGTGAATATGAGATCAGTGTGAAAAGTCTGGGGATGGAAGTGTTGCATGAGATATAGGCAGAAGATGGATAAACAGATTCTGTTATCATCTCACGTGATTTATTGCGATTATAACTGTAATCTTAGTTTCTGTTGCTACCACAATGAATAAAGACTTTCCATTCTTCTTCCATGTGATGCTGGCATGCCGAACTTTCACAAACATAGCTTCATTACAACAGCTTTCCATCTATGGGACAAACTACCACCAGACTGCTTCCTCGCTAACAATATGGATTTAGGCCAGCCGTGCTACAGCAAATATTCTAACTGTAATCTCTAAACGTATGTACCATACACTGGACAAAGCAGGGGGGGTAGAACAGTAGCCCTAGATATATCTAAGGCTTTTTACAGGGTATGGCATGGTGGTTTTCTCAGGATACAGTATCACTGTAACGTAATTAAATCCTTCTTAAATAAGAGAAGAATCCATGTTGTTCTCGACGGTCGTACATCTGAAAAATGTGATATAAATGTGGGTGTACCTCAGGGGTCTATCCTTTGACCTTTATTATTCCTAATATTTATCTAATATTCATATGTGGAAATTTTTAACTTTCTTATTCATCATCAGAATTCAACTAGTAAAAAGTGAAATCAGTTGACGCTTTTCCCAAACAACTTGAGACCTTTCCCAAACAACTTGAGACTTTTCCCAAACAACTTGAAACTTAATGGAACCGCCTGCAAAGGCAGGCGGTTCCATTAAGTTTCAATAAAAATCTATACTCTACATTTTCTTATCATATTCATTTCTTGCAAGAATTGTATTTCAGTATCATGAGCACTTAGTAAGAAGGAATTATTTTCCACACAATTTGTATATTATGTATAAAGCATTAAACAATAGTGTCTGTAGATGTAAAATAATTTTTAATAAAATCAGTAACATTTATTGAAAAAATAATCTAGTTATAAGCCCCTTTAAATAAAATTAAAGTTGAGCCCTATTTGTGAATTGAGAATACAACAATGAATTAGCTGCATGCATCATTCAGAAATTTGCTGTTTCTTAGAATACTCTTATCGCTGTCTGAATTATGACAAGCTTCATTATATGGCTTCATTAGTAAATTAATGCACTTCCATTTAAATGTTAATTCTTGGTGGCTGAGTGGAAGAATGCTAGCCTGCAAGACTAAATTCGACTTTGTTGACTGAGTTAGAGTCCTGCAATCGGTTGTAATTATAAATTCCTGCACTGATGATTGCATAAGCATGAAACACTAGTGTTTGTATAGGTATAAAAATGATTAGTATTTATTGGAAAAATATTATATATATATATATATATATATATATATATACTATGTCATAATATTTTTGTTGTTAATTGTTGCTCGAGAGTTTGAAGAGTTTTCTCCCTTTTATATATACATTATTACCCCACATTTAGGGCCGTGTATAAATGTATGTATATACAAGCATATACATACAAATAAATGTATATACACACATACACATGTATTTTTACTGTTTGTATCTTTCTTATTAACATATGAAAAGAGAAATGCTTAATATAATGATGATTCCTTTAAAATTGAAAAAACTTTGGATATCTTCTTGTTGAAAAATGAAAAATTTGTGTTCACTTACTTGTAAGAAGACCCAGTCTCCTGATGTCATGGCTTCACTTATGAGGCCTTCTGCTACTGGACCTTGACCTTGACCTAAAGAAATAGCTCGGATCCTGTCAAATAAAAAAATGACAAAATCCTTTATTTGAATTTATAATGTTTTACAGAAGAAAAGGAACGTTTAAACAAAAACAAAAGAATCAAAAAGATATAATTATTATGAAAAAGTTGTCTACAGTATACACGGTAATCTCTGTTGTGACCGACAAATTGTTAGTAGTGGCTTATGGCACGATCTCCGTAATATATGTTATTAATGCATGTGAGCTGAAAAATGATGTCATCGCTGAGGTCCTAGCAAGCAAAATCTATCGAATAGTCAGACTGTGGGTAATAAATAAATTTTGTTTACAAAAAGCATTAAAAAACTTTAAATTGTTTTTAAAAAAGAGAAAAATAAAGAACATGATGATTTATACTGAAACTCATTCAATATTAAAAACAAAAAGAATTTAAAATGGAAATGCTGTGTGTTTATGCGTTAAAAGTAATTAAACATTTTCATGACTGTTTCATGGATTTTAAAAACTAAAACAAATTCATTATTTACTTATAAATTACATTTTAAAAAAAGAAAAGAAAGGAACACAATCCAATTTATAGTAAAACTGAACTTTATTCAATATATAAAAAATTATGCATGTAAAAAATAATTCAATATATAATAAAATTATGCATGCATGAAATACGAATTTAGGCAATAAAAAAGTATGAAATAATCAACTTAAAATTAAATGATAAATATATTTTAATTAAAACGACCAACAATAAATATGTTTTTTAATCTAAACGAACAACAATATTTTTTAATCAAAATGCATGAAAATATTTTTTTTTAATAAATATGAATAACAATATTTTTTTCAAATCAAAATGAACAACAATGTTTTTAATCCAAACGCACAGCAACAACATTTTTAATCAAAACAAATAACAACATTTTTTAATCAAAATGAACAATATTTTTCAGGAAATCAAATTAATGAAATTTTCAGTATTTATCACAGAATATAATGAACCCATTATTTCTTTTCAAATCTTACTGGAAATCTATTATTTTGTGTAAACAAAAGACACCTTTTCTAAATTTATAGTTTTAAATTTAAAAAAAAGATATGAATTTAATTTAGCTTTTTTAAGAAAAGAAAGCATCGTAGATTGTAACAATTAAAAAAATAATAATTTTTGCAAGAACATTACGAAAGAAGCCCCTAAAATTTGTGTTAATAATATCGTTATAACTCAAAGAAAAAATCATTTTCTCGAACTAATGATATTATCATCTAATTAAGCATTGTTTATTCGATATTTCTAAAAAAAATAATTTCAAAAATATTTCATGCTATTAGTTAAGGTAGCGTAAATTTAGTTTTAGTGCAAATTTTACATGAAAAATTTCAATACTTTCCTTGCATGCATGAACATTTTTCATTGTAAATTCTTTAACAAGTAAATATACATTTTTTTCCTTTTAAAGATTAACTTTGGTCTGTTATTTTTCAAACACAATCAAAATTTAGACGTAAACTAAAAAAAAAATATGATAAGCCTCTTTAAAAAGCATAGGGGTCCTTTTTTCGGTTATTTTTGCCCATACTTATCGTTTCGATTTGCCTGTTTACTTTAGCAGCTAGACACAAGTTCTTTGTCGAATCTAATAACAGCTTTAGATTCCATTAAAACATACAAAAATTATCCAGGTAGGTAGAAGAGTAACTTATCTTGCTTTTGGTAACGTTCATTTGTTATATATTTGAATTATTGACTTTTTCGTTCGTTGGCTTCTCTGCTAAATCCTCGAAAACAATTTTGTCATTAGACTTTATCTACTTCCGGTTATTATTTTGGAGACGTGACCAGATTTACATGACCAAACTCAATGACGTTAGCAAGTTATATGCCTTTAGTGCTCAGGCCATCGTAATATTACAGAGGGCCGTGATTTGCAACACAAAATGTCTTTCATCAGAAAATCGATGAAATTTGATGACTGCCAAAAATAATACCCAATGTTTCCTCGATTTCTACAGGTAGAAATGTGGGAGATACGTGGTCTTCCACTTGTGCAATATGCAAGCACGAATACCATACAAGTTAGCATCAGTAGCCACAATGATGTGTCAAAAATAATTCTGATGTGAAGATAATTTTCAATTTTTTTCAATGTCTGCTGGCATTCTGTGGTCCAAACCCAATCATTTTCTTTTTTAAATAGCACATTAAAAGCGTGACGAATTGCTAGGTCAGAAAGTACTCAGATTTGTTGAAATAATTTGGGCCCAACTCCAATGTGAGCGGATCTTCTCTGATCATTTCAGTCATTCTCAAAGTGGATCCGAAGTGGAACTTTCCACTAAATCTTGATATAGTTTCTTCCTAGGCAAGAGTCCTGGTCCCTGCAACACATTAAGCATGATTCAACATTCAATGAAAAACTTACGTCCTCTCCCTAGTTTATAATGGGATTTGACCGGCATTTCCAAGCCTCCCTCATTTGGACAGTGAGTACGAACTTGTCTGTGTACATAGTTTTCCATTTTTTTTTTTTTAAGAATGAAGCAGAGCAAGTTTATGAAGACCATAAGGCTGTTCCCAGGTAAGAGTAGTAAAGGTACAACCAGTTGGCAAAGGATGAGAGTAAAGACATAAGTGATGTGAAGTGAATAGTATCAGTAAGTAAAGAATTGCCTTTTAGAAAGGTTTTATTAACTGTAAAATACACGTACGCTCTTGAAAGGATCGAGCGGGAAAATGAAACAGAGGGCGCTTTTATTATGAATGTCAATCCCAAGGGGGATAACTCTTAACAACAAATTAAATCATAACATTTTCCCCGTCCTAAAGTATTCAAGTAAGGGGTAATTAATTATAGACAAATTTTTTTTTTTTTTTTTTTTTTTTTTTTTACAATCACATAAGAATCATTTTATTTACAAATAACATATGAACCCAAACTGCAGTTTTTTCAGTATTTAGTCACAAAATCCTTATATTTACTAGGGAATTGTCGAACTCGGGACGACCTCCGCACAGATTGGCAGGAATGCTGATTTTCAGTATTATTTTTTAGTGAAATCTGATTTTCTTCAAGATCAGACGATTGATTTTTGTCTTCCTCATGACCAATGTTTTCATTAGTAGAAGGTTCAAATAAAGTCTCTGAAGTAGTAGGATTATTATTAGAGTTTTCTTCATTTGATGAGTTTGGAGCTAAGTCTCGAACGTTGACAGTGGTTTCAGTACCAGAAGGTAGTTGAACATAAGCGTAGTGGGGGTTGACATCTATTAGGGTGGCAGGCGTTACAGGAGGGTCATGTTTACTTGTTTTAGTGTGGTTTCTAATATATATTGGGCCTGGTTTAACCCAAGAAGGAATTGAAATTCCGGAAGCAGATTTACGACTATATTTAAATAGTCTATCATGGGGAGTCATATTAGTGGCAGTACAAAGTAATGATCTAATTGAATGAAGTGCGTCTGGTAGTATGTCTTCCCAATAAGGTAATTTCATTTGATTAGAATGTAATGTTGTTTGAATGGCCTTCCATAAGGTACCGTTGAGTTTTTCAATCTGTCCATTACCTTCAGGATGATACCTACTTGTTTTAGAAGTATCAATTCCTTTTTTGTGTAAAAAATCCTTTATTTCTCTTGCTAAGAAATCAGAAGCACGGTCAGTATGTATCATGTCAGGCAAACCAAAAATTGAAAAGAGTTTGTTTAGACAGTGGATAATGGTTTTGCTTGTCATATCTCTGCAAGGAAAAGCGAAAGGAAAACGGGAATACTCATCAATTAGAGTAAGTAGATATTTGTTGCCATGTATAGAAGTAGGTAGAGGGCCTTTAAAATCAAGATTTAATCGTTGAAAAGGTAATATGGCTTGAATGAGAGTCCCTCCATTGGTATTGGCGAATTTGGGTTTCAGTAATTGACAGGATGAGCAAGAGTCAGTAATATTCTTAATTTGATCCAAAGTAAAAGGGAGGTTCCTCGTTCTTATAAAATGGCTTAATCTTGAAACACCAGGATGACATAATTGTTTATGTAAATCACGAAGATCTTGTAGATTGTAAGTAAGAGCAGAGATGCGAGAGAATGTGTCAGCAGCAATATTTTCAGGTCCAGGTCGATAAACTATAGTGAAATTGTATTGGGATAATTCTATACGCCAACGACATATTTTGTCATTCTTAATTTTTGATTTTCTTTTATTGTCGAATATGAAGCTGATGCTCTTCTGATCTGTGATGACTTTAAAGTGCCTGCCGAGTAGAAAATGTCGCCACTTACGGAGAGCTTCTACAATAGCGGCTGCCTCTTTTTCTACTGCATGGTGCTTAATTTCGTTAGTATTGAGAGTTCTTGAAAAAAATGCAATAGGACGACCTTCTTGATTTAGTGTTGCAGCAATGCAATAGTTACTAGCGTCCGTTTCTACTTCAAATTCTTTATTTGGATCTACCGTTATTAAAGTGGCGTCTTTTAGATCATTTTTCAATGTTTGAAAAGATTTTAATACAGATGGAGGTAGTGGAAATTCTTTGTTTTGATTTAGTAATAAAATTTTATCAGAAAATTTTTTAATGAATTTGCAGTAATAGGAAAACATTCCAACTATTCTTTTTTGAGATTTAAGATTCAGCGGAGGTGGCATTTCGAGTAATGGTTTTAGTCTTTGATAATCGGGAGCTATTTGATTATTTTCTATGGTGTAGCCGAGTAGAGTAATAGAACTAGAAGAAATTATGCTTTTATTTTCATTTAAAGTGATGTTATATTGTTTAGCAATTTTGTAGAATTTTTGAAGATTGTAATCGTGTTCTTCTTGATTTTTCCCACATATAGTTACGTTATCAACATACACAAAGGTATCGGTTAGATTTTCTTTTTCTATAATATAGTCTATGCTCCTCTGGAAAGCACTTACTCCATTGGTGACGCCAAAAGGAAGACGAGTAAATTGAAAAAGTTTGCCACTTACTTCAAACGCAGTGAATTTACGATCAGCATGATTTATAGGTATTTGGTGATAAGCAGATTTTAGGTCGAGAGTAGAGAAGATGTTATATTGAGCGATGTCGTCTACCATCTTATTGATATTAGGCATTGGGTAAGCGTCTAGTTCCGTGAATCTATTGATGGTATCGCTGTAGTCGACTACCATTCTTTTCTTATGATTCTCATTCGAAGTTACAAGAACTTGCGCTCGACACGGAGATATCGAAGGTTCAATTATGCCTTCTTTCAACATTCTAGCAGTCTCTTCTTTTATGAATTTGTTGGCGGCAAAAGTGTAACGTCGGGATTTTGTCGCAATAGGAGTAGTATGAGGAGAAAGATTAGAAAAGAGAGGAGGGGGTGGAACGTTTATGGTAGGAAAAAAATTATTCGTGTTTATAGCTCCAATTATAAGTTTGTCTCTAGGACCGTCGAATTTAAGTGTTACTTTTTTATATTTTTTTAAAATATCTTTTCCGATTATTAAATCAATGAAAAGGTTTTCAATGATTTCAATTGTTATTCCAGAATGGGTTTTATCTTTCAGTATTAAATCCACGACAGCTTCGCCAGTTATTTTAGCATGTTGATCGGAAGCAGCCAGAGCTATAGTTTTGTTTTTAGGTATTGTGAAGAGTTTAAGTTTTTTAGCAGTATTTTCATTAATGAATGTTTTTACACTGCCGGAGTCCACCATAGCGTTCACGAAGTGCCCGTTAATTTGGCATTGAGTGAATGTGACATCTTTGGAGTTAGTTCCTAGTCAGGATAGAGAAGGTGAGGGGTAGTCAGAGTCGTCATAAAGAACAGCAGTATGAGTGTTAGAAATAGAAGATTTACACACTTTAGCCCAATGACCATTTTTTTTGCATTTTTTACATTCGGCGTTTCGTGCAGGACATAAATATCGAGGATGACGTAATTTTCCACAGAAAAAACAAACCCCTTTTGGATGCATATTTTCTTTAGTCACAGCTATACGATTGTAGCCCGAAGGATTATTTGTAGCTGCTACAGTAAAGTTATTTGCGTAGCTTATCGAATGCTTTTCTGCTTGTTCAAGAGATCTGGCCGTGGCATATGTGTCTTGTAAAGTCAGGATGGGTTTTTCTAACAGTCGTTGTCGGATGGACGAAGAAGAAATTCCGCCGATGAAAGCTTCCCGAATGTATTGATTTTTGTTTTCTTCAGCAGAAACCGCTTCGAAGTTACATGTTTTGGCAAGCATTTCCAATTGTAGTATGAAGGCATCTATATTTTGTGTTGTTTGTTGCTTCGTCGTCATCAATCGATATCTATTATAAACAATATTTTCAGGTTTTAAATAAGCGGCGTCCAATGTTCTTAATGCACTATCGTAGTCGGTTTTATCGCTTATTAAATCGAAAACAGAGGCTGAAATACAATTGATCAAGGCAAAGAAATTATCTGAAGTGTTTTCGATTAATCCGTTATTATGTGAGCGGATATAATTCTGGAGGGTTAATTTCCAATGCCTATAGGATTTTTCGGAATTAGGGCATGTAGGTTCCACCTCGAATCTGTCGGGACGTAAGATTCGATCCATTATTTTTTTTTTTTTTACAGTTAATAAAATTGAAGTGAATAGTATCAGTAAGTAAAGAATTGCCTTTTAGAAAGGTTTTATTAACTGTAAAATACACGTACGCTCTTGAAAGGATCGAGCGGGAAAATGAAACAGAGGGCGCTTTTATTATGAATGTCAATCCCAAGGGGGATAACTCTTAACAACAAATTAAATCATAACATTTTCCCCGTCCTAAAGTATTCAAGTAAGGGGTAATTAATTATAGACAAATTTTTTTATTATGATTTAATTTGTTGTTAAGAGTTATCCCCCTTTGCTTTATCTTTTAAGGAAAGTTTCTTTTGAACCCAAAACGATTCGAATTTTGACTGCACTTCTGACCCATTCGTTTCCAGTTGGGGACTCAGATCTGAACCGTGCCATCCGACTAGCTGAAAATATCTGGAAGTGTAGATTTGAAACTTCAGGCACTGAACCACAGTCCCTGTGACTTTTTGCATACTCAACGAGCACCTTAATTACTATTCAAATGTCAATATAGTTTGGCATGAAAAAAGTGACACCATCGGCATGTTCTCCATTAGATGAATGATGCTCAACAACAATCAGATCTTGCCACTCTGTCCTTTAATTTAATTTAAGGAAAGGCGGTAGTCAGCACATAAAACAGGATAATTTTGACATGGCAACTGAGAAAGCACAAACGACTCCACTTGAACTGCTATCATCACAGATGATATAGAATAGAAATCCACTTGCAGAAGTCTGAATTAAAACTAGTCACCTCCAAAATAGATCCCAAGAAACGATGGTTGACCTAATTAAAAACCTCAGACTGATATACATTGAACAACACGGCTTCTATTTGATGAATCAGATGCAAGCCATTTTGAATTGATCTACCCTTCACAGCAAAATTCTGATCAAGTTAAACCATATCACTGACAATAACCTACGAACGGTTTGCCACAAGCTTTAATTCTGTGTTTAGCAGAGTTATAAGCCTTAGATCATCCGACCCACCATGCCAGTCCTTTTTCCTTCAATAATGTGATCATTTCTTGGTAACTTGGCAAGGGTTAGATCTCAGGACAAGGCGAGATGAGTTAACCAGATAACAGTCAAACTTTTCACCAAACGGAACCCCTTTCAAAGTCAATGTTAGAATATTTCCTTCCAACATTTTAACATATAGGCATCCGAATTACAAGATAAAGCAGCCTTATACTCAACAGCATCAACGTTCTCAGCTTCATTCAAAACTTTCTTTTAAATTAGCTCCAACTATCTGAACTTCATACCGCTTACTAGTCAAACGATTGTTTCCTAAAACAAAATGAGGTCAGTAAGGGGAACATTTTGAATGTGCAAAGGTCACAGGCAAATCCCAGAAGAATTCTTTCCTCAGTACATAGAAACATAACAGGAAAAGATGTGAAAGTCCATTAGATTTGAGGGATTATTTTGAAGAGGAGGCAATGTAGCTTAAATAAATTACTTGTAATACCGGTCCCATTACTTTTCAGGCATATTTCACATATATTCGTATACTTATAGTCCATTTTGTTGTGTTTATTAAATATATATCTTTATATGATATAGAAGTATATTAAATATATATCTTTATATAATATAGAAGTATATTAAATATATATCTTTATATAATATAGAAGTATATTAAATATATATCTTTATGTAATATAGAAGTATTAAATTTATTAAAGATATATCTTTATATAATATAGAAGTATTTGTATTTGCGTGGCTACTGTAATATGATGGCCTAGCGACGGCTATATTTTAGTCTGGTGACGTCATGAACATCAGTCTGTTGAAATTTGGTCACATATCTCATGACTAAACCGGAAGTTGGCTTAAAATTTTGGAGGGTTAAATAAATTTAAACATGTCGTCGAGATGTATAGCTCCAAAATGCCGAGGTAACTACGAAAATGGGCCAAAAAATACCGTGTTTTCATTTCCCACAAAAAAGGAAATAATTTATTAGTGGATTAATGCAATAAAAAGAAAGGATTTTACTCCATCTAAATATAGCAGAGTAAGTGTTAAAATGTTTGAGATATTTAAAAAAAAAAAAAAAAAAAAAACGCGCCTTTTTTTATTTTTATTTATTTTTTTTAGAACGTATTTTAAAATAAAAATGAAAGTATGTATATAAAAAATTAATTTTACATGTAATTTAAGTTATGTGCTGAAATAATAAATTATTATTTAGAAATTTATTTAAAATGTGGAGTATGGTGAAAATATTATGTACTTTCACTTAACAATTTAATAAAAGCGATATCGTAAAAAGGGAAATCATTTTTTAAATAATTCTAAATAAGAAAAATCATTTATCTTTTTAGTTCAACTATTTTACTGTGCAATATTTATATCAGCGTGAAATAGATTAAACTTTTTTTTAAAGTTTATGACCGTTTTTGTTATCCCAAAAGCTTATTAATAATTATTTGTGGTAAATGTCGTGGCCCTGTAGGTGTCAGAATTTTGGAGAATATACTTCCAAAATAAACTATTAAAATTGTTTTAAAAAAATAATAGAAATATTATTTTTTATTTAAAAAAAAGTGTTTACAAAATGCCGGCAATAAAAAAATATTTCTATTATGTTTACAACAATTTTAATAGTTTATTTTGGAAGTATATGCCATAAAGAAAATAAACAACCCATTTTAAACGGAGAAAGTGTGAGTTTTGTATATGTTATTCGTAGTTTTGTGTTAGGGTTGTCCAAAATACCCTCCAAATTCTGATACTGCTAGTCGCACTGTAAACGAAAATAACGTTTAAAATTACGGCAAACTAGTAGTTTCCAAGATATGAAGAAATGTTAGTTTTAAAAAATGGGGGATCACTCTTCTATAAAAAATTTAACGTAAAATGAGCACCCACTTTATGGCCATCGTTTTTTAGGGCGCTTTCTTTTTAACAAATAAAAGCGAAGAAAAATGAGTATGGCCACCTTTATGTTGGGGGTTGGGAGTCAATGTACAATAAATATAGTTTAACGTAAAATGAGCACCCCCTTGCAAAAAGTGTAAACAGAATTTTTGTCGGGGAGAGGGGGTCAACTGTAGGTGCTCATTTTAAGTTTAGTTGTGTTCATTCTTACATTAAAGAGGCGCTTTGCCTTGTTTGAGGCGAAAATGTAATTTTTTTTTTAAAAATTGCTCGTTGCCTATGTAAAAAAAAAAAATGGCCATAAAGTGGGTGGTCGTTTTAGTTTAAATTATCTCCCCCTTTTTTTTTTACTAACATCTCTTTATATCTTGGAAACTACTAGTTTGCTGTAATTTTAAACGTTATTTTCGTTTTCAGCACCCCAGAAAACGTATAAAAGTGGTAATTTAAAAGGATTTTTCGAGGGTGGACTAATTCTGTACATTTACCTTATTTTTTTTATTGTATCGTTTTTTGTCATGTAATTTTCTTTTATTTTTTTTGGTATTAAGTCAAACATGGTACGATTTTCTTTTAAATTATTTCTTTAGGTATGTGAACTTCATTTTCGACCTGAAGACATACAGCGAGAGGCATCAGCATTTGATGAAAGGACTGGAAAGACAATTAGTGTTAAATTAAAAAAACCTATCTTAAGGATGGTGCTATTCCTCGAATATTACCAAACTGTCCCTCCTATTTATCGTCATCAACCACTTTTAGAGAGTCTCCTAACGCAAAGAAAATGCGTTTAGAAAATTCTGCTCTTAAGCGTGCATTATGTGAAAGTGTTGCGGAAACGTAAAACTTTCCATAAGATTTAGAAAAATAATAAACGTTTATAGATAAAAATTATTGGACTTCTATTAGGCAAGACAATATCATCATTATATGCCATATAAAGAGATGCCCATACCCAAAAATAAAAATGTCTATGGTGATTGAACCGGACTTGGCCGTTAGAGTATTCTATAGTGATGTGGAAAGGAGTGTTATAGGGGAGTATAGAATTCTTAAATATGTAACAGAGGAAAATACTCTGTAGATTTTGATGGAAAACATGGAAAAAAAATGGACATCGAAGAACAGGAAATGAATACTTCTAATATAAGTTATTTATTAAAATTAATCTTATCATTTTTGCTATTAGTGCAAGATGAATCATTTAAATATTTTAATGCCATTAAGTTCATATATGAACAAATTAACATAATGACAATGAATAAGGTTAATTATTCGAGTGAAATGATGGTATTTTCTTCCTTATTATATAACTGCTCCCCTAGAGGGTATAGACTGTTAAGAGACACTAAAAATGTAATTTTACCATGCTATTCAACCATTCGAAGATTAACCTTATCAACTTCTATGAATCCTGTCATTGAACAACACGATAACAATTTTCTCATGTATATTAAAAGTAAGTTCAAGTTACTAATGCGGAATGACATCACAGTATCTTTACTTGTTGATGAAATACATCTCAAACCTTATCTTGATTACAAAGGTGGTAATATTGTTGGCTTAGCTAACAACAGCAATGAACCTGCCACAAGTGCATTTGCTTTTATGCTTAGCAGTGTATTCTCACAATATAAGGATTTCGTGCATGTTATGCCAACTAAATGTCTTCTAGCTGAGAACTTATTTGACATGATTAAACGTGTAATAATTGGCTTAGAAGATATAGGGTTTAAGGTATTATCTGTTATAACAGATAATAATGCAATAAATAAAAAAAGCTATGTCTTTCTTTTGTAGCCCATCAAAGCTTTCAATTGCATATCCCCATCCAGTTAGAACGTTTAGCCCTCTTTTCTTCTTATTCGACTCAGTGCATATATTAAAATGCATTAGAAACAATTGACTTGGCCAGAAAGATGAACGTAAATGCATGATGTTCCCAAAGTTTTGTTATAAAGGAAATCATGAATTAGATAACAACTAAAGTGCTCCATTTTCTAGTTTACATAAACTTTATGCTCTAGAATCTCAATCACTTGTGAAATATTGCTATAAGTTGACTTAAAAAGCTCTTTCTCTGACTACTTTTGAAAGTCAAAATGTTAATTTGGTTTTGCAAATTTTCAACGAATATACTATTCAAGGTTTGCTAACCTTGGGAAAACAGGAATGCTTGTTAACTTATGCAGAAATCGCATAATACATTCAAATATTTTATATTTGGTGGACAATACTGAAAGGTTGTCGACTTCGTAATAAATATGCTAATCCACTCACATTAAATAGTGATAATTATAGTTTCCTAAATGTGTTCTGTGACTGGTTAGAAACTTGGAATATCATTCCTGGAAGAACTGGTAAGTTAACAAAGGAAACATATACTGCTTTGCACCATACTACTTACGCAATTTTAGAATTGACTAAATATTGTATAAATGTACTGAACATGGTGTATATATTACCAGGAAAGTTTCAGACAGATAACCTTGAGGCAAGGTTTGGCCAGTATCGAAACTTAGTTGAGATCAGTATAATATATCGATACGTCAGGTGTATGAATGTGAAAAAAGACTCAGAATGTTGTCAGTTTTAAAATTGAGCTTACCAATTAATAATCGAACTATTGAATTGAAAAATTTAAATGAGACTAACTGGGATGAAATGACAAGGGAGCAAGAGTTACATGTTTATAACTTTAACACAGATGTAACAGAAGATGATGTTAATCAATGCAAGGAAGTATTTCCTGTTATATTATACTTAGCAGGTTATTGCTGTCATGCAGTTTTCAAAAAACTGAAATGCAATAGCTGCAAAAATTTAATATCCGGGAGAAGCTGTTGGAGAAATAGCTGAATTTAACAGCTACTTTCAGGGTATTAACAGAGGGTCTCTGCTATACCCAAATGATATAACTAATATTTTTGTCTTATATAATTATATAGTTATAAACAAACTTATAAAATGCGATTCTTTTTTGCATTCGATTCATCAGAGAAAATTAGCCATGTACATAACTTTAAATATCGATTATTTCATGTTGACTCTTGTGATGAGGGTTACACTATTCAGCAAATTGAAAAAATGCTGATATGGAGTTCATCGAATTCCCTTATAAACAATTTTTGTCGCAAAGAGAATGACAATATTTGTAAACAAAAAATATCAGAAAAAGAAAAATTCCAACTTTTAATTAAATTCTACAACAGATTTTTGAAAAGTTTTAATATTCAACATTTGAAATATTTCTGCCTTAGTAACTTTGTTTATACTAACATTTGTTTGAATTTAATTTTTAACTTATTGTTCGTTTTTCAGTTAAACTAATTTATTGTTCGTTTTTCAGTTAAACTAATTTATTGTTCGCATTTGAGTTAAACTAATTTATCGTTTGTTTTTCAGTTTTAATTTTTAAAATATTGTTTTTTTATTTAAAAATATTTATTGTTTATTTTTATTTATTTCTATTGAATAAACTTTTCTTTTTAAACTTTTTAACAACTTTTCTCCCTTTCAATTCGTTTTTTTTATTATTAATATTTTTATTATTAATATTGGATGAGTTTCGGTACAAAGTATCATGTTTATCTTTTTTAATCCAATTTTGAAGTTTTCTAAGGCTTTCTGTAAAAAAATTCTGCTCATTATCGACAGTCTGTGTTCCACTTATCTTGCTTGCTAGGACCTATGGCGATGACGTCATTTTTCAGCTGACAGGCCATCTATGACGATGATCACGGTATTTGTCGATCACAGAAATAAAAAAATTTTGATGTACTTATTAAATATATATCTTTATATAATACTAGCATGGGTACCCGGTGTTGCCTGGGTTGATATGAAGTTCCGTTTGAAACACGCCTACTATACTAATCATTTTCATCATGGGTAACGTAGATACCCCCACAACAATTGCAAAAATAATAGAACGGATAAAAACATGTAAATGCAATCGCCCCCAAAAAGAATTATCTGATACCTTCTCCGCCAGATATTTCACCAGAAGGGATCACTGTCCTAAGAAATCTCACGATTTTGTGAACCTAAAAAAATAACGTTTATAAACATTAATGCGTGCGTTAATTTTTTCTTTTGGTAAGTGTGTAGTTTAGAGGCGTAAATTATTTGCCACACAAAATATATAACTATTTTTATATAAAACACATTGTTAGACCAAAAGGCTGAAATAAAACCAGAAAAAAATTCATTTTTATTATTTTTTTATCATTTATATTTATTATCCGAGGCCGCTATATTACTTTTAAAATTTGGCCATTCTAAGGTTTGGCAGTTGGCCTTTTTAAGCTCTTTCATGAACTATGTTTTTGGCCGCCATATTTTTTTTTGTAATGAAAGAGCGTAAAAAAGGCCCAATTCGGCTTTAAAAAAGCCAATCTTTAAAATGTGTAAGGCGTGCACATTAAGTCTAATAAAAAAATGATAAAAAATATAAAAATTATTTTTTTATTTTTTTTCAGCCTTTGGATCTAATAATGTTTTATATAAAAATAGTTTTTATAATTTTTTTTGTCTGTCAAATAATTTACGCTGATAAACTACATATTTACCTTTATTTTTTGTAGGAACACACTTTTAATAGCTTTTTTTTTTTAAATAAAGGAAATTTTCGATTTGCTTTTTTTAGGGTGGGCTTTTCGATTTGCTTTTAATTTGTCGTTTTATGTTTCTAATGTAATCTCCCCCCCCCAAAAAAAAAAAAAATTGAATTTGTCATATTTTGGGGTTTGTTTTGTTTATTAAATTGTTAGGTAAAAGTAGAGAATGGTCTCATAAAAAATAATCGTTATTTTTTAAAATTTATCGTTATTTTATGTTTCTAATGTAATTCCCCCCACCAGAAAAAACAAATTGTATTTGTCAGATTTTGCCCCCCCCCTCAATCACCAAACTTGAAAAAATGCTAGAGGTGATATGTCTCGTTAAAGGCTTGGTGCCCAAAAAGTTGGTGCTCATTTTACATTAAATTTATATAGAAAAGTGATCCCCGACTCTAACATGTTTTTTTTTTCAAAATTTCTTCTCTCATAATATTTATAAAGGCTGTTTAAATGTATTAGGCTGAAAAAAAGTAGATAACCATTGTTTTAGGGGTTAAACGTCGCTGGGTCACGTCGTATAAAGTTACCTTTTTAATTAGAAATTTAAATTTGTAATCGATGAAATTAACGCAAAAAAAAAGAAAAAAAATGTAAATTGTGGACTTTAGAGGGGGGTGGGACAGTAGATCTTCATTTTTTATGTATTAAACGACGGAATAAAATAAAACAAACAAATGAAATCTTTCAGGTTTTTTTTGTTAATTTTTTGTTTTGTTTTTTTTATATTTAAAAAAAAACAATAAAAGCCAAACATTTTTCTATCTACACGGAATTATTTTTCCAGCTAGAAACTTAATGAAATTACCAAATGATATTTGGTAAACATTTGTTTTTTATGGATAGCATCTAGGAGCAAATAACTCTAAAAAATAGTTTTAAAAAAAAAGGTCGCTCTGTTGGAAATATTAATTCCGAAATAAATTAAATTAAATATATTATAAATATAATTGTTGTTTAAAATTTATTAAATAACAATTTTAAATAGAATACTTAAAATAATTCTCTCGCTAAAAATATTAACTAAGATATCGCTATTTAGTAAAATCGATTTTTCTTAATGTCATATGCAAATAAGGTGATCTCTTAATTGTATATATTTTTCTATATATAGAAATAAATGAAAGATTAAAATAAGACACGTTTTGTATGTATTAATCAAATTGTGAACAAACAAACAGGAATACGAATTTATATATATAGATAAAAGTATCGATGTATTTGTCCATCACAGAAATAAAAACATTTTGAACAAATTCTTATTTTCAAGGATAAAAAAAAACAGACAACAAAAACAAAAGTTGAAATCTTCATTAAACCCAATAACCACTAGTCTGGTTTCTCCAACATGATCAATATATGATAAAGTTACCGCCCTCCCCGGCAGCCAACAAAGTTCTTTGATTTTAATTTCTTCTAAACATTTGGCACCAACAAAATCTATTTTTGAATCTTACTGTTTTCATAAATTTCTGGAACTTTTTGACTTCCTATTTCTTCTTCTTCTTCTTCTTCTTCTTCTTATCATCATTATTATTATTATTATTATTATTATTATTATTATTATGTAACTATGGCAAGATCATTATGTGTGAATATGGAGAGAAAAGCTTCCCCTTATTTCTTTTCTTCTTTACACAGCTTGTTCAACATTACTCGTTACATTGCAGGAATATGTACCCCATTTATCTTGTGAGCATTGTTCAATTAAGTTTCCTGAACTTTTAGATATCACTCACACACACACACACACACACACACACACACACACACATTAGGTTGAAAACAAAGTTCTTGCTGAATTTTTAATTTTTGTTTCAAATGATGTATTTTCAAATAAGTTTTCATTATAATACCTTGATCATTTCAAATAGCGGTTTCGCTCCATCTAATCGTTTAAATTACAATCGTTTTAAAATAAATATGTCTTCTTTTAAGGATGTTGATTACAAAATGGGAAAAAAGCAAATTCGCCCAAATATTTTTATTCTAATTCAAGCTAGGCCGAAAAGCTAATAAGATAGCTCGTGATATCAATAAAATATGTAGCCTAAGAACTACTATTGAACGCACAGCACAATAGTGGTTTAAGAAATTTCATAGCGGCTATGAGAGTAGTAGTCGGCCATCGGATATTGACAACAGTTCATTAAGAGCGTTAGTCGAATCCAATTCACTCACAACTGTTCGAGAACTTGCTTCTGAATTAGATGTAACGTATACGACGATTTCCAATCACTTGAGAGAAATTAGAACGACAACATAAAGAAACACCGTTATGAAGTGTCATCTTCCCTTCTTTTATGCAATAAGAACGACCCGTTTCTCGATCGGGCTGCGACTATCGATGAAAAGTGAGTTCTTTACGATAACCGGCGACACTCAGCTCAGTGGTTAGACGCCTACAAAATTCCACGACACTTCCCAAAGCCAAAGTTGCGCCAAAAGAAAGTCATGCTAATTGTATGGTGGTCTGTGACCGGTCTCATTCATTACAGTTTTTTAATGCAGATGAAACTATTACTGCGGCAAAATACTGTCAACAAATGAATGAAATGCATCAGAAACTTAGGCAACAGCACCCAACCAAGCATTAGTCAACAGAAAAGGCCCAATTCGCCTGCATGACAATACCTGACCGCACGTTCGAATTGAGCTACGGAACTCACCCGCCATATTCTCCAGGCGTCACCTTTTGAATCGCAAATCATGTGGTCCTTCCACCATTTTAATAACCAGTCATTGAATGATCAACAGCTGCCAAATGCTGAATATTAAATATGGAGCAAAGGTCTAGACATCATAATTTAACAGCAGTATGACGAGAGAGAAATAAAGTGCGAGAAATATTTCAGGAGTTATCAGAATGGGCATTAGATGAAATTAGAGAACTCTTTGTTTTGTTTGAATCCTGAATGCAATATTTAGATGGCTTGAAGGAGGAGTTGAATAAGAAGTATAATAGTCTCGTTGACCTCCTTAAGCAGAACTGTGTCACCATCGAAAGTAAGAACCAAATCGAAAGAATTCCTTTGAATTATTACTTCTACATATTAGGAAGGCATCCACTACATCGATATTAAAAACATAAGTTCTCCATTTTGTGATAATCTCTTCTCATGTGAATATTGGATTAGCGTCTAAGGATGAGGAAAAGAAGCATAGAAAAATCGGATTTTACTGTTAGCTTTTACTATGACAATGGAAACTGCCTATGCAGAAGCATTCATTCGCTAGATCACTCCGTCTTGTTCGAGGCGATTTAATTCTTATTGTTGGGTCAAAAGCAACATTTCTAACGTTTAGGTTAAAAAACTGATTTTCCATTTGGTTTCAACTTGTAGTTTTCTTTTGTTTTTGATTTTTGTTTACGCTGCCCACGAGGGCAGAGTTAGACACAAGGTCGGTTTTTAATGTGGGGGGAAATCAGTTCCTCAAACAGGGGCACTCGGGTTAGTAACAAAAATTAAAAATTTATCCGTCATGAAGGATTTCTCCTCTATTAACTGAGACCAAAAATTTGAAGTGCAGCATCAGAACAGATACTACACTTGACCCGAAGGCCAAGAAAGAAAAAAAGGCAACTTTCAACTTGTAGTTAGCTTTGACTTTGATGTAATTCTATGAGAAAACATCATTTGGTAGAATTTTCAAAATAGTTTTCAATCTCAGAAATTGAATAAAGAATGTGTGCGTTGAGAGACATAAAGAACTGTTCAAATCCAATCAAGACCAATTAAATTTAGATGAGAGTCTGTGCCAAAAAACGTGTCTTCAAACGCAAATAACTCAACAGATATCAGAATTTAATCACTCAATTCTTTGCGAGCAATGTGGTTAGGTTTTTGATTGGTTGCAGTTTTCCTAATTGTTTTCACGTGGTCTATGAGATTAAAGTGATGTTTGAAGCTGTGTCGAATTGAAAAAGTAGTAAGGGGGATGCTGACAGAAAAAGTTTTTTTCTGTAATTAAAATCCAACATGAAAGTTGCTGATACAAAATGCAAAAACTTCCCATGTGAATTGTTTTTTATCAGCTTTTTTGAATTTGACTCAAAAGATTTAATTCATAGGAGGCAGCGAAATCTGCGTCTGTGGTGTTTATGCTTTTTATGTGGACAGGAAGGAGAGTAATACCTATCACTGTGCAACTAAAGGAACGGAGGTCGTGAGCACCTGTAGTGGTTTCTCTTTGGTTCTCATGCTGTCGGTTGCATTCTAAAGTTTGTGTTGCACTATTTGATGTATTTCTTTTAAAATGTTAATATCTTTCGCACTGTGAGAGCTTTCATTTATGTTTTTATGCTGATCCTGTTTGGAGAGTAGCTGTGCGTGCGTGCGTGCGTGCGTGCGTGCGTGCGTGTGTGTGTGTGTGTGTGTGTGTGTGTGTGTGTGTGTGTGCGTGCGTGCGTGCGTGCGTGCGTGCGTGCGTGCGTGCGTGCGTGTGTGTGTGTGTGTGTGTGTGTGTGTGCACAACTCTGAATTGTCTGGGAATTTAAGACCAACAATGCAAATGAAACATTTGAATTGCTTTTCAAAAAGGTGTGAAGCTGAAATTCCTCAAATTCGTGATTTGCATAGACAGTGAAATTTACAAGGTTATCTTCCTTTTTAAACAATTATGATGACTATGGAAAAATGAGTTAAAAAACAAATGATTGTTGAATACCAAAAATTCTGCTTGAATAGTCGTTTGTTTTAGTAAACTTTAAGCTGTAAATTAATTTGGGCAAATTAAAATTTCAATACTTCGATCATGATAAATTTTGTCATTAGAATGTACGCATTCGAACAACAGAACTTGGTTTGTTTCCAACCAAATTTGATAAATTTAGGAATGGTAACTGCTGTATCAACTTTGGTATTACATCTGATTAAGATTTCTCAAACTGTTTTTGAGAAATCTTTAATTGCTCTTTCTACTAATGCAAAGTTTCTTTAAAGGTCACCTTTACTTACTTTATTTTTCTCAGTCAAGATAAATGAGAAAACTTCTGAATTCAGTAACTCCCATTAAAACGAGTCACAACCTTGTCAAACTTGTAACTATAAGTTCTATTTACTTACTCTAGCTTGTGAGTTACTAACAATGATCTCAAATGAACAGAAAAAATATATAAGTAGAAAACAAACAATATTTAGTAATCACCATTTTTAATTGCTACCATCATATCCTGTCAAAGGCAGATCACCATACCTTTCTAGAGTAAAGATTATTTTTCTTCAATATTAATAATATCCTTGCTAATACATAGAATTATAGGTGTGAATTGAGCTCAAAGTGCTGAGTTCGAGTTTTGTTGAAACTATTGCACCACATTCACTGATACCCTTGAGAATTGTATAGAGCTATAAATGCGTTCAACAGTTATGGATTAAATAGTACAGCCTAAACTTCTAAGTCTTGCTTGTGCAACTAATTCAGGAGAAAGAAAATTCTAAAGCAACACCGGTTTTTCTCTTTACTCTTTCAACATTGTTTTCAGACTTACTGGACTTAATTTGCTACTGGAGTTCAAGTGATTTCAGTTCAGTGCTGAAAACTTTGAATGCAATAAACTAACACGTTACTAATTTGCGAATTTTCCTTTAATTCTTACTAACGAGAAATAACTCGACATTCGGGCGACTTTTAAACTAGTTTGAACTTGATATAATTTTATAAATGTACAATTTTCTCAAATTTAATATAAATAGGACAATTTAGTTATTTTCATTTTGTGGATTCTAGATGAATATATATATATATATATATATATATATATATATATATATATATATATATATATATATATATATATATATATATATATGGGGGTAGATTTAAGTAACATGCTTTCATTTATGAAAACATTTTTTTTTTTTTTAATTATTTCTATGCTTTATTATGCCTTTTTTATTTTTACTGATTATCTTTTTTATGTAAAATTGTAAAGAAAATAACGTGTTGGATTGATCCTCTTGGTCTGAAAGTTGAGGTTTGTTTATTTTGGTTTTAACTTTGTTGGTTTATTTCCTTTCCCTTCAAGGGCGCTTTTTTTTTGGTGTCTTTTTTTTTTTTTTTTTTTTTTTTTCAGTGAGAGGGGTTTCTATGGATGTTGTAGTACTTTAGGGTTTTGTGGGTCTTTTAAGTTGAGTTTTAGCTTGAGAGTTTTGTTCAATTTTGAAATATTTATTTTCGATGTTGATTTGTTTTATAGTTTTTTTTTAACTCTTTCATTAGTTCCTTATTTCATTGAGTAATTTCATAATGTTTTCCAGTTTTATGTTTGATGAATTTGTTTTTGTTGTTTAATTATTTAGTTCGGTGGTATGTTGTATAATTTATTTTATTTATTTATTTTTTTTTTGTTTTTTGTTTTGTTATTTCAGAGTATCTTGTATTTTGGGTTAGATTACGAGCTTCTGGGAAGATTATATTTTTTGTATATTTTAATTTAGTCATTTCTTTTTCTTTCTTCAATTTTTCGGATTCTTTTGAGTTTGCACAATAGCCTTTTTGGCAGTCAGTATATTTTGGCTTTTTTTTTTTTTTGGCAATCTGTATGGGTCTCGTTTTCTCCACCCCTCGTGCATACTGAAGCGCAGTTGTAGCATCTGAATGGGTTTTGGCATGTTTCGGTGTTTTTTTTATTATGATCTATTTTAATGTTACTTAGGATTTAGTGAGTGTTAAAAGTTAGAATGTATGAGTTTGTATTGATAGTTTCCGCATAGTTTTTTATTTGGATTCTTGTTACGTCGATAATATTTTGGTTTCTCAAGTTCGCAGAAATTATTTTGTCAAGTTATGAATAATTAAACAGATATCAACAAAACCTATAAACAATGTTATGCATTAAGTACGATTTAAATTTAAAAGTTCGTTTGTGAATTATCTTTTATCAGTTTCAAACACGTCAGAACTATTTATACTTATTAAAACGGTTGATTCAGAATTATTTTTGTTCAATGCAAAACTTGAAAATAAAAATATATTTTTGTTTTAATTTGACGCATTGTTGTCAGAAATCAGGAGAAATGTACATTTATAATCATCTTCATTTCCTCGAATTTAAAAGATGTGAAACTAAAACACATTTACAGATGGAATTTTCGACGAAAATTTCTTACAATATCTGCCTAAAATTTCTTGATGGTTACTAGTGATCACTCAGTGAATTTTACTAATGACTTATGTAATGGCATTTTTGTGGAGCGTGTGTGTGGGTCTCTCTGAGCGCTCCATGAACTTATAGAATAATAATGAAAATAATAAACATGTTTTACAATGAAATATTCTATTTTTGATGCAGTAAATAATT
Organism: Euprymna scolopes; assembly: GCF_053919585.1. NCBI lineage: Eukaryota > Metazoa > Mollusca > Cephalopoda > Sepiida > Sepiolidae > Euprymna > Euprymna scolopes. Next base: position 70,121,736 of record NC_136504.1, read on the forward strand.
TCTTGGATATATAGTCAATATTTCATAAAAATTTTCACATTCTACGATGTTAATTCAAATAATGTTGTTTTTTTTTCCTAAAGAGTCGTTTCTTAGTGTGAGTGCAGGGCAGTATATATATATTCTGTAGGGATGAGACGCTCGGGTAGTCCCATCGGAAATATAAACTACTTTCCCCCCTAAAAAATTTGTTAAAAAGGATTTGCATTTTAGTTACATTGCATACTTTTGCAGAATGTTGTAAAAAAGTAGAATTAAGTGTGTATGGGGTGGAGGGAGTGCTGACTCATTCTTTTCTTAGCAAATTCAATATATATATATATATATATATATATATATATATATATATATATATATATATATATATATATATACTAGCATGGGCGCCCGGCGTTGCTCGGGTGTTTGGATGTGTATGTTTAGCAAAAAAAAAAAAGTGGTAGTAGAAAGGCAGGCTCGAACCCGTACCGCAAAGAAGGAAAATAACGGGGTAAAACCTAACGTTTATGCTGTTACGACCACCACCAAACCGGAAACGACATGTTTTTAAATTAAGGTTAGACAATCTAAAGGAGAGGATAACTTTCAAAAATATCAGCGAAAAACTGACCCCTCCCTCTGCAGAAAAGTGCCTAGTTGAAGGGGAAGTTATTAATGTTTTTAGCCAATTTTCCGATATCTGTCGTATGAAAGATCGAACTTTAAAACAATACTGATCTTGGTAAAATCCGTCGCCTCTATTGAAAGTTTAATGCAGACACGCAAACATACATACATACATACATACATACATACATTTATATATTGGTAACTAAAAATTTTCAACACAAACTGATGAAAAAGCTTGCCCTATCTCTGAATACACTTTATGTAAAATTTCAAATATTTGGACCAGAAATTGTCTGAGTAATTTGGTAGAGACCGCAGAGGTCAATATATTTTTTTTTAACTTTGACCCCTATTATGAACCATTAAAAGTTATTGTTTTGGGCTCAAATAAGTTAGATCCATGTCCAAGGAACCTATATCTAAAATTACAAGTGTTTAGACCCAAAATTGATGGAGGAGTTTGGTAGAGTTCACAAAAGTCAAATACTGAAAATTCCATTAAAATTCGATTAATTTCCTGATTTTTGATGAATTTTTGAGTAAAGAGAGGGGGTTAAAATGTTTATACATTTTAAGCATCGGCATTCATTTTGCACGTACCAGGTTATATCTCTGGAGTCTCGATAATGACTTAAAAATAAAAATAAAACAAATTATTAGTATTTATTCACCCAATAAATGTTATGATAACGTTTATTGGCTAGGTTTATTCCAGTATTTTTTTATTTTTATTTTTAAGCTATAATTGAGGATGGCTTTCTAAATAATCCGCAGAACCTGAAAAGGGGGGGGGCTTCGTAACTATTCTGTACTTTCACCTAACAATGTAATAAATAAATAAACTTGGGATGGGAAATTGATACTCTTATCAGAAGACATATACTGATAAAGTTAAATATCAGGGACTGAATATGATAAAACACCGTTTGCTGCTAACTTTGAATTGGGTACTTTTCTGGTTTGCTAATATTTTTGAAAGTATTGGTGTTTTTGTTTTGTTTTTGTTTGTTTTTGTTGGTATGGGGGTTGGCAAAATTATGGGCGCTTGCGCATATAACAATAGCCACCACTCATAACATGTAGAATTACATTGCTTAATATCCGGAAAACTATTTATTTGCGGAAAATTTAAATGCGATATTTTATGTTATAGGTAATGAGCATTGTTGTACATGCAAGCGCGTACATGTATCTTTTTATTACATCAAACTTGTGGAAAAGTATCTTTTCACCATCGTGAAAATTAGTAGCCAGTCCCAATTTTAAATATGATATTCGTTTTCAGCACACCCTAAACCCCTTTCACCTAACAATTTAATAAATAAACAAACTTGGGGTGGAAAATTGATACTCTCACCAGAAGATATATACTGATAAAATCTATCATGTCAATAATTTTTTTTAGAACATTAATTTTTAAGGTTTTTCATAAATTTTGCATAAACAACATAGATTGCCTTTTTGTAGATTTAAAATATCGATTATCGAGAAAAAATGGTTCACCATTGAGATCACATATGTTATGATTTAATTAACCCTTAAAACTTTTTCAAATTCTTTTTAATTATATGACTTTTTTCCATAACAAAATCTATGTTGTATAAAAAAAAATGCAGAAAATTCAGTTTCATCAACATAATTTTTTTATATGGATTTTGTGACCATCGTTTCATGTATATGTTAATCAGCATTAAAATAGCTTTACAAAGATATCAAACATGACCATATTGTGAAATATCAAAATGTTTTTAAATAAAGTAGCAGGTACTACATTCCGCCATTTTGAATTTAGTGCACTTCTTTAAAACGCTTGCTTGTAGGAATGGTTGTAGTGCAAAACCCATCATGAAATTTGGAATATATACTGTCATAAGATAGACAAATCTTTTATCAAAATTACAAAAAAATTAAAATGACCCTTTTTGAGATAATTCAGGTAAAAGATCAAGGTCAAGGTCAACTTTTTTAAATTTGACCTTGAAAAACTCTCCCCAGATAAAATTGTAGATCTATCCAAGTACTTTAGAATGATATATGAATGAACTTTGCAGGCCCATAAATAACAGAGATATCGTCTTTTAAAGTTGGTCACCTCTCCATAAAAATGGACATTTTTGTAAAAAGGTCAAGGTCATATTTCAGAAACCCCTTGACCTTGAAATGTGTAACAGTTACTATTCAATTCCTTTCATGGAGATCTGTAAGTGTAGCAAATTTGAAAATATATATAACACCAGTCGATGGATTCAAACACCAGTCGATGGATTCGAACCCGGTGACAGAAGACATTCCTGGCTTCATTAGCAAGGACCTAATCCAGTGTGTGTATATATATATATATATATATATATATATATATATATATATATATATATATATATATATACTAGACTACCCGTGACCCGTTGGGTCAGTATGTTATATTAGCTATGGAATTCATGTATGAGCGTGACACTGGTGACGTAAAGAAAATAGTTTTTTTTTGACATGACAGAAACATTTCTATGAAATTATATTAAAATGAAAAATCACGGATGGATCACTCAAACATGAAAATAAATCCTCCCTATTCGTTTAAAATTACCTTTTTTCCGAATAATCGCTCAAAAATCGAAAATTAAACATGATTTTCCTATGAATCGAACGCTGACGAAAGTCATTTAGCAGCAAAAACGCACATGAACCTACCGATGAGCAATATAAGAATGAAAAACCCATATTGGAATCCTTCAACCAAGTTATAGAAACTGAAAATCTAAAAATAAAATAATTAATAAAACCTGAAGCAAAAAAAAATCTAAATAAATAAAATAAAATAAAACTAACCTGTAAACAGATTAGTAAATGTGTCAACAAATTTACCGTTCTCATACAACTATTTTGTATCTAGAAATGTAAGCAAAAAATAAAAAAGAAGGAAGGCAGGAAGGAAAAGGGACGGATAGAGAGTAGTAGTAGTAGTAGTAGTAGTAGTAGTAGCCGTGGCTTGTTCTTATGTTTGTCAACAGGTTAAAGTTGTTTAGTTGTAAGAAAATAGCGACAGTATAGTTGTAATAAAGAATAGTTGCAAAACACCCCCACTCTTCCCATGTTAAATAATAATTTTGAAATAATAACGTCAATATTTCAGTGCGCAGGTCAAAATCTGCAAAAGAAGCGATTTGTGTTTATTTGTTTACGTTGTTATGGGTTAATGTTTATGCGCGCATGCACAACCGGATGTCGTAAACCGGAAAGTGGGTTACATCCCTTGTTACAAGGTCATTTGAATTTTATAATTATATAGATATATATGTATATATATATATATGTATATATATGTATGTATATATGTATATATATGTATATATATGTATGTATATATATATATATATATATATATATATATATATATATTAGCAATTAAAACACAATATCTATCTTGAGGTGACAAAGATGCTACTTCCAACTAAAGCGTGTGAGACCAAAATATGCTATTTCAATTTGAAATTTGACAGACCAGTAAAATGTCTATTTCAATTTGTGACAGACCAATAGAAATAGGTTTTTAAAATAAATATAACAGATGAACTAAAATGCTAGTTCAAGCTTCAATATGACAGATAAAGTGGCGGATGAAAGCTAAAAAGAGGCAGCGGTCAATCTACATGTTTATACAAACGAAAATTCTATTTCAAATTAAAGTATGACAAACGAACAAAATTATTATTTCACATTTAACCATGACAGACAAATGAAAATGTTATTTCAGACTTAAGAATGACAGATTAACAATAAATGGAGCTGAATAAGATGCGTCCCTTCACTCTGCTCGTTAATTGGTGTCATTTCAAACTTCCATGACACAGATCATCCACCCGACAAAGTTTCTAATCTTGATACATGGCCAAAAAAGGAGGGGGGATGTTATACTCTATATTTTAAGTAAACTTTTTATACGTCAACTTTTCTTGAAATATAAATTTATGTCTTCAGTTGAGCACGACCTTCTTGTTTTGATTACAAAAAAATTCTAAAGAAACTCTATAGTTTTCAAAAAAAAAAAAGCTTATGTAATTTAGTTGCGTGTGAAATACTTGAGACGGCACCTCCGCAATGTCAAAGCACTTTGCTCTTGATTTTAGGAGTTCTGGATTCTTAACCTGAAGTGGTGACTTTACAACATAAATTTGAGACACGCATTTTTATTGGCCATCTGTGAAACAACTTTGAATGTTCACTCTCAAAATAGGGTTTATAGTCATTGGGAAAATTTCTGGAAATGAGAGTTAAGTAGCATCTATGCCACATATATTGCGTGTAGAGAATATAAACCTATATATATATATATATATATATATATATATATATATATATATATATATATATATATATTGCTTAATGCAGGCATCTACATGAATGTGTGTTATTTCAAACGGAAGCATGACTTCAGCAGTCAGAACTTTTTATAAAGAAGGTTGGACACATCTAAAGTAAGATACGTCTATTTAACTTGTGCGTTTAGCGATGAAAATGCAAACTGGAGCGTGACAGACGAACCAATGGATAGAACTTTTGATAGAAATGCCTGGATGCATTTAATAACTGAAGAAAGCTTTGCAAATTTCTGACGGGTCATTTCTTCATAGAATTCTTACAATTTTTTATGTTTAACAACTCATTTTTCTTTTTGTTTTTTACTATTCCCACTTATACTAACATACGTTATGCTTCTCTCTTTGCTAAAGAGGAAAAGTGCCTATTTACACAATTGCTCCAAGATACCATCCATAGTATTGTCAATAAAATTCACCATCTTTTCTCCAATCCAAGGATATTTGGTAAAAAATAAACTTTAGTCTATGCCTGACTTGTCCATGAAGTTTCAGTTATAAATATTCAACAGGCTTTGCTTTATCCTTGTTCAATGATATGGGGCACTTTAGTAATCGTCTCATTAGCAGGCTCCAATATTATCAATAAAGTTCATATTCACCGGACATTAAACCTCCAAGTTTTTATCTGTGAGTTTATCTCAAAGATACTATCTATCAAAGCAATGCACAAGCTATATTTGAATTGAAGTAGACCATCACAACTAAAAGGCAAGAGAGGAGTGCATCAGTTATTGATAATTTTCCATGCAGTATTTAGGTGTGATTAGCATTGAATAGTCATAAAAGAAGGACTGTTGAATATTCATGACTGAAACTTGGTGGACAATCCAAGTTTATTTATACTAAATATACTTGGATTGCAGAAAGAATTGTGAATTTTATTAACGATTCAACAGATGGTATTCCATTTGGATCATCGTGTCTTAAAAAAGTTACCCGCTTTTCAGATTATTTTAAAATATTATAAGTATTAAATTATATTATTCATAAACTCATTAGTTTTATTATTTCATCTAAATATTTGTATTTCTTTACTATTAATTACTATTAATATGTGTCACAAACAATCGATGAATTAAACTCATGTCCGTTCATTGCCCAATAACAGCCATTATCATAATAATTTCATTTTTACAAAATTCTCTCCAACTCCCTCCTATTCAAAAAGCTTGCTTGACCTCCATAACATTCATAAAAAACATAATCTTTACGATTTTAAAGCCAATTTTATAATTTGTATTTAACAAAATTCTTTTCATTTTTTGATGTTCTGAAACTCTTTTGGGATTTCAAAACTTTCTCAGTTATTCTGTGACTAATCTCATAATATCCCCGAATAATCCCTTTCCTCTAAATCCAGATTTCATTCCAATACTAATTCCTCGCTTATTCAGCCGAAATATTTTTAGCTCTTTCATTTCTTTTTCAAACTGCTTTTTTTTTTTTTTTTTCTTGTTGGTCGTTTATGGGATTAAAACTTTGTTTCGTTTATTTCAAATTTTTTCTTTTAAATTTGCTGAACAGAATTCGGCATTTTTCATTCGAAAACGCCCTTAAAGCATTGTATTCTTTCATACAACAATAGGAATATGAAACACTATTTGTGTAAAAGAAAAATATTTGTTTTAATTGAATACAAAGCGAAAAAAATGCAAAACTGGGTGATATTTGTTTTCTTTCATTTCTAACGAATAGAATTTAAAAGACTTTTGTCAACATTAGTTGCTTGTATTTTATGCTAAAGCTTATTGGCTCATTTGACTATTACGTGTATATAATCTGGTTAGGGTTAGTTTAGTTGTTTAAAAAAATGCAGACTGTAAATGATCTTGTTTCATAGACTTTTGTTTTGTATAAAAATGTTATTATTCTGTAGATATTGTTTTATTAGCCTGACAATGTGAGAATCCCACAACATTTTCTATAACAAACTGTATAATTTATTCTTACTGTTTCTTATGAAATAATACATGTCTGTCATTGTCAATATTATTAAGAAGAAATAACTTTTTCTTTTTCTGTAGAAATACTTGTCCCAAATTTCCCATTGAAAACAGAAACTATACTCGATGACCTGATCATCACTTTTTTCTCATCTTTATTAAATATAAGCCTAATCTTATCCATGTTATAAAAATAAAAATAAATGCTCTGCTGAGCTGGCCCCTATTCTCTTCAAAGTTTACAGCAAATGCATTGCCGTATCTTGATTCACAGCTAAAAAATTGCTTTTATAATATCAGTGTTCAAACATTCGAATGTAAAATTATCGCCCCATTAGTCTCCTTTTGAATCACTAATAGTCCATCAGATCGTTAAGTCTAAAATTCTTTCTGATCATTAGTATATATTTAAGCAAACTTGTTTTGCTGCAAATATCATAATGGTAATCTCCGAATGCGTATACCATACACTGGACAAAACAGGTGAAGCTTGATGTATCTAAAGTAGTGATGGGACGATCTCAATATTTTTCTCGATTCTGATACAATTACAGATTTAGCATTAAATTCCCAATTCCGATACAGTTAGTGATTCCTATTTTCATTCCTCATAAATCTCTAAATATTTAACTACACTTAAGTTGCTATTTTTCTCGATTACTGTAAAAATACATTTTAAATGAGCACATATTTTCTCAAACGTAAAAATACTCTTGAGGGTGGGGGTGATCTATAAATTTTAGCGTTACTGGTAATTTAAAAATCAATAAATATTTATTATTACTACTAGAAGTGGAAGATTTTGTCTTAAATCAAAATAAAAAAAGAAGATAATTAGAAGAATCCTTTTAGTATAAAAATATATGCACAAATTTTACTAATTCTAATACCCCAAAAATTTATGATTTTCTGATTCCCAATTCCGATTATTCGTCTATACCAAAGCTTTTGATAGTATTGACATGAAGACCTTCTCATGAAAATAAATTTTTATGATACTATTGGACAAATATTTCATATAATCATATTCTTTCTAACCCTCCTTCCCTGAAAACAAAATCCAGGCAATCTTCGATTGTCATGCATCCAAACATCATGACATTAATGTGGGTGTACCCCCAGTAGTCGATCCTTGGCCCTTATTATTCTTGATATTCATAAATGACTGCCCTGATACAATTGTGTGCGAGATGAGAATATTTGTCAATAAGAGCATGCTTTATTCTCGAAATGTGGAAGAAAGGAATGTGAATATATCCAAGGCAATGGCTGAATCCAATCTGTAGGAGATAAATAGATGGTAAAATGTGATGCTGCTTTCCTTTGAAAATTATAAGAAATAATAATAGTTTACCTGAGAGTCCAACATCCAAACTCATCGGTTTAACATTCACAGGCAACATGAATTGGAACAAATACATAGAAGATACTGTTAAAGCTGCTGTAAGGAAAGGAAGCTCTCTCTACCATGCTAGAAAACTTGTAACACCCATTAGTATCTCTATAAAGCCATGATTCGCTCATGCATGGCGTATTGTTGTCACATTGACGCTAGTCCACTAAACACAAGCTTCGCTTTATTAAACAGTGTTCAAAAAAGTTTCTATTCTAATAGGTTATATATTGTTTACCAAGCTCCAGTCTCAGTCCCACCAGTACAGTAATGTTGCATCTCTGTGTTGTTTTACAAGTCCTTCAATGGAATGTACTCTGATGAAATTGCTGCTCTGGTGGGGCCTCTCGACCCCTGAACAACCCGACAATCCTAACTCTTCACTGTTGAGATCTTCAGATGCCAGAAAGCTTTCTACTCGAATAGCTTCTTTGTTAAAACTAATCTTGGGAATTCCTTTTTTTGTTTCTCGACTTGTACCAATATGAAGAAATTTAAATGTAATTCAACAAACATCTCATTTCACAACTCTCAACTATGGATATGATTCCAAATTCACATCTCTTTTGTCTCAGTGACAGAGTATCATGTTTGGGTGAACTAAACTAAATAAGTGAAAAATAAAACAACTATATCATTCCTTTATTTAAATTTGTAGTCATTTAATTCTTTTTAAAACAATAAATATTTAAACTGTTAAATATGTGAAATTACAATTGTTCACCTTAATAAATCACTATCTTTATTAATTCGACAATGTCAGTTTTTTAAATGTATGTAAAAGGTGATAACATAGTACTAACATAAAATACCTTAGTATATTATTATAGAGATTACTAGCATGGGTGCCCGGCGTTGCCCGGGTGTTTGGATGTGTATGTTGAGCAAAAAAAAAAAAAAGGTAGTAGGAAGGCAGGCTCAAACCCATACCGTGAAGGAGAAAAAGAACGGGAAGAAACCCCTGACGTCTTTGCTGTTACGACCACCGCCAAACCGGAAGTGACATAGGTTTAAATTAAAGCAAGACAATCGAAAGGAGAGGATGACTTTAAAAAATATCGGCGAAAAAAGCGACCCCCCTGTAGAAAACTGCCCAGTTTAAGGTGAAGATATTAATGTTTTTAGTCAATTTTTCGATATTTGTAGTCTGAAAGGTCGAACTTCAAAACGATACTGATGTTGGTAAAATCTATCGAAAGTTTTAGGCAGACATGCAAACAGACAGACATGCATACATACATACATTTATATATTTGTAACTAAAAATTTTCGACCCAAACCGATTAAAAAGCTAGCCCTATCTCTGAATACACTTTATGTAAAATTTCAAATGTTTAGACCAGAAATTGTCTGAGTAATTTGGTGGAGACCGCAGAGGTCAATTTTTTTTTAACTTTGACCCCTATTATGACCCCTTAAAATTTATTGTTTTGGGCTCAAATCAATTTATTAAGTTAGATCCATGCCCAAGGAACCTATATCTAAAATTACAAGTGTTTAGACCCAAAATTGATGGAGGCGTTTGGTAGAGTTCACAAAGGTCAAATCGTTGAACTTTGACCCCTTAAGAGCCAAATATCTGGCCGAAAACCGATTACAAAGATTTTCCCAAATCTCAGTACCTTGTATATCAAATTTCGAGTCTGTAGACTTTAAATTGACAGTTATTGCGTATGGAAATGTACACACACACACACACACACACACACACACACACACACACACACACACACACACACACACACACATACACACACACTTTCATAGACATAAAAATAATAGATAGATAGATAGATAGATAGATAGATAGATAGATAGATAGATTTGTTTAACAGTAATATATGCGCATACATAAATATATATGGAAACAATTTTCTGTTTACTATAAACTTTTTTTGCAAATATTATGCAAGTATAAATCATATAGAATATCTGCATGAACATAATTACACGTAATAGTTAACTAAAGACGATCATTCCATTAGAAAATCGAAGCAACTAATAGGGAAGTAATTAAAATGAATGTTTAAAAGAATATGCAAATTAGCTAGATCTTTTGCTAGTGAATGCAATTCCACAACCCATTGTATTTTCTTTTTAAATAAATAGAAAAGAGGGTTTTTAATATGAATATCAATACACATAAAAGAAAAACGAATTTATAGGAGTATAGAAGATATAGATGTAGACTGGTTTCATTTTTGTTTTGTTGTTTCAATTTTTTTATTTTTTTAGGTTTATTGCATTTACATTATCTTTTGCTCTGTTAGTTAGGATTAGGCATTTTAGCGACCTATGCTTTCTAGCAAGTTGAACACTGTACTAGCTTTCTGTATTTTTACTAATGAATCATTATCATTGCAAAAATCGCAGAATAAGGTCTAATGAAAAGGATAGATTCTTAGTTGAATGAAGAATGTTATAAAAGGATTGAAAATAATGAATTAAACAAAATGTCTGATTGCTTATGAGGACGGTTTATGAAAAGTATTTGTAAACATTGAATTTGAAGACATTGTTGTAGCGTGTAGGGAAGTAAGCCTGTGGTAACAAGATCCACAGATGGAAAGAACTATTCCGTTTGATCATAGGCATATAGAAAGTTCTTTTCCGTTGTGGTAAGAAGATGAATTCTTGCTGTGAGTGTCTTGCAAAGGCGGAATCAGAAAGTAAAGCTCAGTCAGGAACATTCTATGAAAAACATGACAGAGCAGAGAAAAACTAGTAACGTCTCTTTTATGAGACAGGTGATGTCGGGAACAGAACCGACCACTCTCCCCTCATTAGATTGTGAAGTCGACTATGTATAGGGAGGAGGTATCGTCAAATATGTAGTTGTTCTTTTTGTGCTGTCAACATAGGGAGATATTTTATCGATTTAATATTATATTAGGGTTAGTGTTTGGGATAGGTTTAATCAAAGTTTATTTCCTAAGATTCTTTTCTCATATATTTTTATTACACAAAATACATGTCAAAATATTCCTCAGTTCTAGGATTATGTTTTTTTTTCTTAATAACTTTCATTTGAATTGTTCTGATTATCTAAAATTCGCAATTATATCACCCCCATCCTTTCTTACTGCATGTTTTATATGTTATCACTCTTGACCGCCTCTTTCTCTCTTTTTGTTCTATTTCTCTGTATTTATTAAAATAACTATAAATGCAATAAAAATAACTATAATACTCAAGATTGGACTAGTCCAGCATATACAAAAAAAAATATCACCACAAGTAGCAATGCTATATAAGCATAGATGAAGAGACGAAGAAAGAGAAAGACATAGGGGATATAACGAGCAAAAGGTGAATCATTTTAGATTTTGTCTTTTTATTTTGTAAATTTATATAGCTTTACAAATTCACTTTTTCCTGGTTCAAACAATCTAACAGGTCACATTTTTTCTAGCATATATTTGGAGGAGTTTTTACTATGTATAAGTTTTAGAAACTGAAGATGATTTCGTTTTAAAATTAAACTTTGTTGTCTGAAGGAATTATTTTTTCTTAATTATAATTCACAAGATGAACATGCTGCGATTAACAAAAACATTTTTCTTTGTGATTTAGTGGAGAAGGATTTCATAATAATCAATATGTTAAACACATTTTTTGATAAAGAAGGGGGGGGGTCACTCGAAATATTAAAATAATAATGTAACACCTAAAATTTTACATGTTTTTATGCTTTCAATTATTTGTCAGATGTGAAGAATCACATCACTTTTTAGCTGAGCAACATACTTGAATAAGTAATTAATCAAAATGAAGTTAATAAACGAGAGTTTGCAAAGCAGTATGAAAATTAGTTAATATCCAGGTATCCAGGCGTCGTTTCCATCGACACGACTAAATATTGTAGAAAAGTTTTCATTTTGTATCATGAATAGAAAGTTTGCCTTTTAATCTCACTGTCAGTGCAACAAATGACAACTTAATATATATATATATATATATATATATATATATATATATATATATATATATATATATATAGGACCCTCCTGTCGATTTTAATGTATAAGCTCACAACAACTAACTCACTCGGAAGCTCAACACAGATGATTTGTTTATATTGATGAAGGCATTGTGTAGAACCAACCACACATTTTGGTACAACTGCTAATTTTTGTCGGTGTAATGGCTGCCACAAGACAGAGTAGACAGTAGACTTCAGATTTTACATCAGAGTTTTACCTTCTCCTAGATGCATGTCTTAAGGAAAACTGGGGGTGCATCTCTCCCAATGAATTAAACGCACCTGCAGATGCTAACCTGGAAATTTCCATGTCTTGGCACACACACACACACACACACACACACATACATACATATATATATATATATATATATATATATATATATATATATATATATATATATATATATAATTTTGAGGGAATTAGAACCAAGAGTCTGAAGAACGGAGTTTATTTTAATGTATTAGTAAATGCGTTAATACTATTAAAAGAAAACAGAGCTCGTTGTAATGTAGATATATAATAAGCTCGACAGGCATAGATATCCCAGAGCTATTTTAATATTGAGTAAAATGATTCATAATTTTGAATTAAAAATCGGTTTCAAAAGGAAAAACAAACAAAATCAATAGATTGTACGATCGTTTCGGAAACGATGTTTTTATTGAAATAGACAATATGTCTTGAACAATAATTTGATAAGAAGATTTTTTAAAACAAAGTCTCCTCATCAGCAAAAAGAGGGGGGGTTAAAGACATCAAAAACAAAACTAGCATTTTAGTAGTAAGGCAGATATTTCTGGAAAATATTTTAAAAATATAAATTAAAAAAAAGAGGTCACTAATTTTCATGTTGACGATCGTACAATTTATTGATTTTTTTTTTTTTGTTTTTCTTTTGGAAACCGATTTTTAATTCAAAATCATGAATCATTTTAATCAATATATATATATATATATATATATATATATATATATATATATATATATATATATATATATATATATATATACCCAGCTATGATGACATATTATACTGTCAGTGGCAGTATGTAAGATGTTTTCATTATCACTTCTGGAAGATTATTATATTCTTGGATAATAGATTAACATTAACTAAGAATCGCTTTTGGTTTCTAAGTATTACTATTTACTTGTTCTGGCAGCAACTGGATATCACTTCATATCTATTTCATGTCATTCGGTTAAGCTAACCAATCAACTACGCCTATTTTTATACTTCACTTTGAAAGTATATAAACATACTTTCAAGCAGTATACAACAGGCATCATACAATTGTGTTACACAACTTTAAGAGTAGATTCAAACATCCCCATGCATGGTCAGCTTCTCTCCACGCATGTCTTCAGTCGTTAGTTTGCTATGCGTCTCTTGGTCAGCTTCTCTTTCTTTCTTTCTTTGCGGGTTTCAAAAGCAGGCCGATCTATTTGGATTAGATGGAAACAATATAATCAAGCCACCTCCACCATCTTTGTAGGATTTCTTCCCTCGGTCAATTACTGTGCAATCTTTGCCACATCTCCTAACAAGCATTGATAAATAAAGCCGACGATTAAACAATGTCAATTCGTCTTACCTGTCTGAATAGTTCTTTTCTTTGGCAAGTCTCTGGAAAGCTCCCATCGGATCTGAACCAGTGCTAAGAACAAACACCAATGGCACATCTTTGCGCATATCATTGTACAGCATTTGAAGATCCATCGGAGGACTTTCAACAAATTCTTCTCCCAAATTTTTACAGACAAAATCTGTGACTGCAAGCACTGTCTACAAAGAGAAAACAACAAAAGAAAAAAAAAAGAAAATATACGAGGTGTGTATGAATGTGACTTGAGCTATTAAAAATTAATTTCATTTCCAAAGAAAAAACTAGCACGTTTCCATGCTCTACTGAAAGGATTCTTCTAAGATTAAGCTCTGTCGTTACAGCTACTTCCAAATGTCCCTTTAATGTTGCCATTAGCTGAACGACCTGAAAAAGAGGTGTAAACATCTGCCATTATTCCGATAAAACGGCGTCTCTTCAATTTATAGTTCTATCTGAACTATTTGTCCACAGATTCCATTTATAAGATCTGAAATAATGCTGACATGTGAATAACTGCTCATCATTTAAAGCATAAGAACTGATTAGCTTGAACATTACATGCACAAGCTCACCCATTCTGTAATACTATGAGGTAACAAAGTATACTAAATTTCCTGTATTGTGACTTCCATATTACAGTTGGGGGGGGGGAATCTCTCATCTACTTAATATACCTTGCTGAACAAGCAAAAAGAAGTTAAAATTTAAAACCTAAAAATTGAAACTCCTCTCCCTTTCCTCTCCTTACCCCCTCCCTTTTTCTTTGTTATCCTCTCTCCACCTCCGCCTCCCTATATCCATATATCTCCACCCACGCCTACCTGAATCTGCTACCCCCACACACACAATACAATCTAATGTATTTCAACTGAAATATTGTTAATACCCGTCTCTCTCCCACTTATTATCTCCTACCTCCTTTTTTTCTTCGTATTTCTTCTAAAACCCTTCTTCCTAATACTAACAACCATTTCTGTAAGGTCTGACAAGGCTGTTGGATCGTAAACATGGTTCAACATCCGAAACATATGTAACCAAACAGATAAAACGGTAATAAAAAATAAAACTCATATTTGCTCTGCAATAGTATTGAACACTCTCTTCAGGTTTTTACTAATTACCAGTTTTAACAAATATATATATATATATATATATATATATATATATATATATATATATATATATATATCGTCAAGGGTGTGAGTTCATATGGAAACATTGTTTTAATTTGAATAAAATAAAATACGCATCAAATGCGCTTGAAAGCCAAATCACAACGTAATATTAGGAAAATAAACAAATATTTTATTTGTTTGAAATTTATCACAAATATATTTCAGAGATATACTCCATCCTCAGTATGTTGTTTTGTTTCTTTTTTTTGTTTTCTTCCTTGCCATGTTATAAAGTTGGAGAAAGAAAGGTCTGTTTGTAAAGATCCGCACTTTGTATTTTAGCGGTTGTGTTTTGAAATGTTCGAACTGTGCATAGGAAACGCGAGAATAACGTTAAGATTGTGAGTTCATATAGAAACGTTATTTTAATTTGAATAAAATAAAATACGCATTAAGTGCGTTTAAAAGACAAATCTTTACAAACAGACTTTTCTTTCTCCAACTTTATAACATTGCAAGGAAGAAAAAAAAAAGAAACAAACCAACATACTGAGGATGGAGTATGTCTCTGAAATATATTTGTGATAAATTTCAAACAAGTAAAATATTTGTTTATTTTTCTAATATTATGTTGTGATTTGGCTTTTAAGTGCATTTGATGCGTATTTTATTATATATATATATATATATATATATATATATATATATATAACTACTTCATGAAAGTATAAATTTATGCGTAAACTTTAAGTATTTACTTCAAAAGTGCTCAATATGTAGGTAGAGCTAATTAGTAAGTTATAAAATATATATGGCGATTAAGCTACACTGAATTTTCCGCATTTCATCCACTCTAGGATTCTTCAGGCTTATGCGCATAAACCTGAGGAATCCTAGAGTGGATGAAACGCGGAATATTCAGTGTAGCTTAATCGCCATATATATTTTATAAATTACTATATATATATATATATATATATATATATATATATATATATATTCTAGCAGGCCACCCGGCATTGCCCTGATTTAAAATATGCTTAAATATGATATTTTGATTAATGCAGATTTCGTATTTATTATTATATTATATTGCATCCAATATATTATAATGATTGCAAAATTAAAAAAAAAAAAATGACTCGTGCGCCACCACCGAGAATCGAAACCAAAACATTTAGCTTGTGATTTACTTTTTCCTTTGACGTTAATGACTAAATGAAGACATATTTGCTGCAAGGCTAAAAATTAAAACATGAACCAATAGCTATTATGTTACGCATGCATATTCGTAATGACGTTGTTCGACCTTCACTTGGCAAATTCCATTTTTTTAATTTCCACACATTTGCATCAATTTTCCCCGGCTAAAACCCAAATATTAAATTTTGCATGGGTTTGAATACCCTATATATTAAGTTTCATGTCTATAGACCAAAACCTGACAGAGGAGTTTGATAAGCAAATTTTTTTAAACATATATATGCATACATAAATATATATAGAAAGAGGTTTATGTTTACTATAACTTTTTTATGCAAGTATTATGCAAGTATAAATCTTGTAGAATATCTGCATGAATATAATTGCACGTAATAGTTAACTAAAGATGATCATTCCCTAAGAAAACCGAAAAAACTAATAGGGAATTGATTAAAATGAATGCTTAAAAGTATATGCAAATTAGCCAAATTTTTTCCAAATGAATACAATTCCACGACCCATGTATAACAAAGTTGTATTTTCTTTTTAAATAAATAGAAAAAAGGGTTTTTAATATTAATATCAATACACAAAAACATAAATTTGTAGGAGTATATATATATATAGCTATATCTATATATCTACAAAAGTGAACGTGTGTGTGTGTGTGTACATTTCCCTACGCAATAACTCTGTCAATTTTCGGTCTACAGACTCGAAATTTGATATACATGGTACTGAGATTTGGGAAAATCTATGTGATCGGTTTCGGCTAGAAATTTGGCTTTTAAGGGGTCAAAGTCCAACGATTTGACCTTTGAGAACTCTACTAAACTCCTCCGACAATTTTGAAATTTTAGATAAATTTTCCTTGGACATGGATCTAACTTAATAAAGTGATTTGAGTCCAAAACAATAAATGTTAAGGGGTCATAATAGGGGTCAAAGTTTAAAAAATTGACTTTTTTTTTTTTGCTCAGCATACACCTCCAAACACCCGGGCAACGCCGGGCACCCATGCTAGTATATATATATATATATATATATATATATATATATCAGAAAATGTATGAAGGACGAAAAGGAAAAACAATTAAACACAGGTAAAAATCAAATAAGAGGTAAGAAGGGGGTATTTTACTAGACTGAAGAAATTTCATGCCAATCCAGAATACCCCTTTTGAGGCAGCTGAATTTTCCCCACATTAAAACTGACCTTGTGTGTAACTTTATCGTCATTGGGAGACAAGTAAATAGGAATGTATGTCCTCAAATATTTTACGCACTCTGTATATATAATATTCTTTTTTCCTTAAGCAATCACTGTTTTGTATTGTTCAACACCTTCCATTTACTTTCATAGAAATAGTACAAATAAAATTTTCAAGTAAATGTCATCCTATGATTGAGTTGAAAATGGCGCCAAATCAAATTCTGATGAATATCAGTTGGAAGGCAAGAGAAGCAATTATAATGATGTGAACAGTAAAAAGCTGTTACACCTATTGTAGACCTTGAAAGAATAAGAAAAAGGTTATCTACTTCTTTGCCTTTCCTTCCTGTGAATATTTTATCTTTATTGTTTGTCTCTTGTGATTAATTACAATCAGTCTGCTGTTTCCTAGTTGATCCCCAGGGTGCTTGTCTAAAGTTTCAGCTGAAGGTTTGTTTGTTTGTCAGAGACCTCCTTTGGAGACGGATTAGTACACTTCGTCTGTCACGTGACTTTGTACACCTCGTCTATCACGTGACTTTGGCGATTTTACAATTCACTGGCAAAATAGAAAAATCTTTCTTATGAGGGACTTCAAATGTAGCAACCGCATTTTATTGTCAAATCATTTACTTTTCATAGAAATTACATGATAGATACTAGCAAACGTGTGTCACCGAGCGGGTAAATATTTTTAACCGTGCATAAAGAGATAATAACTTCCTCGTAAAATGCATCTGTTGTTTATAAGTAAAATTAGTAAAACAATAAAATTAGAAATCTGCAAGATCGTCTTGTTGTCTCGTCACTGCAGTGTTGCATCTCTGTGTTTTACAATTACTTTCACAGACTGTGCTCCGATGAATTTACTGCACTTATAAGTATCCCTGACCTGCCTGACTGGCAGCAAAATTAAACCCCTTCATTTTAGATGCTGGGAGATTTTCTATCTTAATAGTTTCTTTTTGGGGCATTTAACTTTGGAAATCTCTTCCTGCTCTCAGTTTCTTCAACCATGCACAAAACCCTACCTAGGTCGAACCGCTATAAATATTAATCCTATTATAGTTTCCCTTTATACTTCGGTAGCATATTAACAATTCAGGGCATTGTTTACAGCTATTTTCAACAGAAAAAAGGAATTTTTGTATCAATATGTGACAATGGATGAAACATGGATCCATCATTTCATTTCAGAGTTAATAAAGATAAGTAGACAGCACCAGATTAAATCCGTCTAAACCGACCAAAGATGACAAAATCAAGAAGATTTTTGCCTATGTATTTTTGAATATGCAAAGTATTTTATTCATTAATTTCTTAGAAAAAAAGGAACCATAAATAACGAATATTTGATGGCATTATTGGTGCGTTTGAAGGAATAAATCGTCTAAAAGCGTTCACAAATTAAGAAGAAACAATGTTCTTTCACCAAGACAATGCACCATGTCACAAATGGCATTACCACGTGAATTGCATTTCAATTTTTTTATGTCGATTTGCCTCAAATAAGGTACTAAAACGTAACAGGCTATTTTGAATTAGGGGTCAGATATGTAAGGGCATCCCAAGTGGGGACTAGCACAGCAAGATGCTTGCTTACATTATATTTAAATTTTCTGTAAGTTGGTACAGGGAATAAATTCCAAAAGTTAAGAAAAACGTTATTAGAGTAGAAAACCTGGGAACTTCTATAGTGAAGGGGTTTTTGCTACTTGTCAGCTTGGTCTGAGGTATTTACGTTGAGAGGACACAAGTGCAATAAGTTTATTGGAGCACATTTCGTTCAAGTACTTGTAAAACAATTGCAATGATGCAACAATGCAATGATGAAACAGGAGTTGGAGCTTGTTAGATAGTGTGGAGCTTATTAGATTAAAGCTTTTATTTTGGACTCTGTCCACCGGGGAAAAACGAGTATGTTTGAGTAAATGGTTTATTTACAGAGATATTGGATATTAGCAGATGTGAGAAGTTTTCTAGCCCAATAGTAGGAGCCCACTTTCGATGTAGCAGTCTTGGCAGTATCTTCTGTGTATTTTCCCAATCAATGTAACCTGTGAAGATTAAGATGAAAAGTTTAAAATTTGGATGCTAAGGAAAGATATTATCAGCCATGGCAATCGATGGTTAGTAAGGTTTCTTATCATTGTTAAACGAAATATACCCATCTTTGGTCGTTTACACAAATCATGAATAATAACGGTCCAAAGATCGATCTATAGAGTACACCTTTATTAATGTGATGATCAATGATTACTTGAATATTTTTTTTTAGCTAAGAAGTATCTGATTACTTGCAAATAATACTGTAGGAATTAATTTTCTTAAGAAAACTTTCATACCAGAACTTGTCATAAGCTTTGGATATATTAAGAGTACCGCCCTAGCTTTCCTTACCTTACACACTGTTATACACTGGTATATGTGTTCAGAGAAGAATGTTAGAATATCTGAAGTAGAATGCCATTGCCTCACTCCATAGTGTTAATTAGACAAAAGTTTAGCATTATTCTAGATATGAGGTGCCTTCAATAAGTTTCCAGCAGTTTATTTTTTGCTTTTTTTTTTTTTTGTATAGGCATTTAAAATTGCCGTAGACTCTTGAAAATTCAGTATGTTATTGTTATACATCTTATGAGATAACTGACCAATTTTTTATGATTTCTGGTTCAAATGAACAGCTACAGCAGGATTTGGAATACACCCTACTAAAGCCTGATTGTCACAGCTGGTGAATTTCAAAAATGCAATCTGGATGTGAGGACACTTTACAAGAACAATATGCAATAAAATTCTATGAGCAGAGACCAAGAGACAGAGTTTCCAGTGAAAGCATGCTGGCTCTCCCAGACCCAAGAATGCCAGATATAGCAAGTGCACCTAGAAACGTATGATGATCCCGTTTTTTCTTTTTTGACACCGTGGGCAAGATCTACATGCACTGAGTCCCCACTGAATAGACAGTCAACAAAAAATACTATGTTGAGGTTTTAAGGGAGTTCAGGAAGATTCTGTTGGAAAAGGCTAGCACTCTTCAAATTGCGTCAGTGGCATTTCCACCAGGACAATTCAATCCTTGTCACATATTATTTACCAAGATAGTTTCTTACCCTCTCTTTAGTCCTGACCTTGCTCCTTGTGACTTTTAGTTATTCCCTAAGCTCAAGGAAAACCTTAGAGGTTGTCATTCTGGGAAATGAGAGAGGATGTGATGAAGGTCATTGACACACTCACACAAGATGACTTCCATGGGGCTTTTCAGAAGTTGTTGGAACGGTACAAGTGCAGCCGGAGAACTAGAGTTTCATGTGTTTGCTATCAATAAAAGCGTCTATACGAAAATTCTAAAAACTTATTTAAGAGATATCTGATTCAAAACGTATCTGATTCAAAAGATATCTGAGCCAAGCGACTACTGGTTGTTTCAAAAGAAGTCTTATCTGGAACTGAGACATATTTTTGAGGTCAAAAACAAATCATTTTACTTAAGAAGATATCGAACTGTTAGAGAAGTATTGGAATCAGTGTAACATCGTAGGAGGAAACTATGTTTATGAATGAAATGAAATGTTGCCTAAAAGTGGGTTTATTTGGTAGGCATGAAACGTATTGAGTGAAGTGTTAGATATAGAGAATCCAGAAATATCCAATTTTAATCTTAATAATAAACTGACAAAATTTACTTTGGTAGAACTCACAGATATTTGTCAATTTCTTAGAAAAAAGTAATGGCTGATTTTCAGCATCTGGGAAGCAGCACGTGTGCAAAGAAAAGAAGCCAACAGATTATGCGATTACAAAGGAGGAAGGATTTCCATACGCATGAGATGAATCGCATAAAGGTTGGAGGAAGTCGTTTGGAAATGTTTAGTCGACCACAAAGACAAAAGCCAGAAGGAAAAGGAGTTGAAATTGGGAAGGCAGCGTTGTAAATATGAACGTATTAAGATAACAGTTAGAGAAGACAACGTATGAGCAGACAAAAACAAACAGCTATATATATATATGTATATATATATATATATATATATATATATATATATATATATATATATATATATATATATATATATATATATATATAAGGAACCAAGGATAAAAGGGATCTATATAGAGACGATGCACTATTCTTTATCAACTCTGGTAATAGAAAAAAATATTTAAATGCTATACAATTTCTTTAAAGATATTGGTTCAAAAATAACCATGGATAAAAATCATAAAATAATTAATTTTTAGATGTCACTCTTAACTTAATCATCAATGCGTATGAGTCATACCATAAACCTAATCAAACTCTATATTATATTGACTATAAATCAAACCATTCAAGCTCAATGAAGAAATCAAATACCCAGTATATCAAAAAGAATATCTGGATTATCGCAAAATGAGCATATATTTAACAGTAATATACAATATTATAATGAAGCATTAGCTAGATCAGGATATAGAGATCCAATAAAGTATGATAAAAATGAAAATAATATATTAATTGAAGGGAAGGAAGCAAAACAAAAACCATCACATGTTATTTCATACAATATGGCAATGGGTAAATCTAATTGTAAAATTAATATAAAAAATAAAACTTGTAAAAATAATGTTGGAAATGCGTGTATGTATATACATTGTATCATTTAGTTGATTGTCTAGTGTGTATATTTTAGCATTTATGCAACAGTTCTTACAGGAAACGATTGATGTGGACGTATCGAAACAGTTGTAGACAAACAGTTCTTTTTAACAGATGTAAATAACACAACACGTACTTGAATTATTTACGAACATTTTACATCTATTTTCTATTTTCACATTTCTTTTTATAGATATCAATCATTTTTTCCCAATTTAATTGTTTATTTTTCTAATCATAATAATTGATCCAGTGACCCGCCGCCGCTCGAATCAATGAATAATAATAATAATAATAATAATAATAATAATAATAATAATAATAATAATAATGTTTTGACCGTTGGCTCTGTTTGCCACAGTTAACAGATATTACGCCAAAGGGTCACGACATTACACAAATTGGATAAGGGAATTAATAATCATAATATAATAAAGTTTAAGTAGATTTAAATTCCGAAGAGTTAATTTATATACTCATTTAATCAGTCGAAATAAGAAATTATTATATGATTGGTGCGTTGGCCCAAATAAATAAACCAAAGTGATAATAGAACAATAGATATAAAAATATTAATTATAATCACATATATCTATGGAATAAATTTGGACATGAAATCGGGTATTATATTGTTTTACATTAATTAGATATTAATAATTATATTTTGGAATTATAGGTTAAAATACATTAAACTATCAAATTAACATACAAAATTGAGGGTGTTAAGATTGAAATATTCTAACTATTATTGCAATATTTAAACATGTTAAATATTAGTTTATATTAAAATTTCAAATTATAAATAAACAAAGTTGTAAATGGGAAGGTAGGAGATATAATAATAACATTAACAGTCTTAAAATTATGAAAGCAAAATAAAAATAAATAATCAAATATTATTTTAAATACTCGTTTAGTTAATTAAAATAATAAATTATTAATAGATTAGTGTACTTTTAAACACAAATACAAGTAGAAATATGATTTATTAAAGATAAAAATAAATGAATAGAATATACATACATACATACATACATACATACATACACACATTTACATATTGGTAGCTCAAATTTTCGACCCAAACCGATTAAAACGCTTGCCCTATCTCTGAATACCCTTTATGTAAAATTTCAAATGTTTAGACCAAAATTGTCTGAGTAATTTGGTAGAGACCGCAGAGGTCAATTT
Source organism: Euprymna scolopes (assembly GCF_053919585.1). Lineage (NCBI taxonomy): Eukaryota > Metazoa > Mollusca > Cephalopoda > Sepiida > Sepiolidae > Euprymna > Euprymna scolopes. Next base: position 70,145,011 of record NC_136504.1, read on the forward strand.
TTTTTAAGTTTGACCCCTATTATGACCCCTTAAAATTTATTGTTTTGGACTGAAATCCAGTTATTAAGTTAGATCCATGTTCAAGGAACCTATCTCTAAAATTTCAATTGTTTATGCTCAAAATTGGCCGATGAGTTTGGTAGAGTTCTCAAAGGTCAAATCATTGGATTTTGACCCCTTAACAGCCAAATTTCTGGCCGAAAACAGATTACAAAGATTTTCCCAAATCTCAGTACCCTGGATATCAAATTTCGAGTCTGTAGACTGAAAATTGACAGACATATTTTGTAGGAAAATGTACACAGACAGACAGACACTTTCACTTTTATAGATATACTAGCATTGCTGCCCGGAGTTGCCCGGATGTTTGTGTGTGTATGTTTAGCAAAAAAGAAAAAGGAAACGGTACATTTTTTTAAATTGGATGCCTAAGTTAGATCCATGTCCAAGGAACCTATATCTAAAATTTCAAGTGTTTAGACCCCAAATTATCGGAGGAGTTTGGTAGAGTTCTCAAGGGTCAAATCGTTGAACTTTTACCCCTTAACAGCCAAATTTCTGGCCGAAAACCGGTCTCATAGATTTTCCCGAATCTCAGTACCCTGTATATCAAATTTCGAATCTGTAGACTAAAAATTGACAGAGTTATTGCATAGGGAAACGTACACAGACAGACAGACACACACACACACACACACAGACACACAGACACACAGACATGTTCACTTTTATAGATAGATAGATAGATAGATAGATAGATAGATAGATAGATAGATAGATATAGATAGATTGGATGCAATACGTAGTAATAATTGAAAAAAAAAAAAAAAAGACTCGTGCGCCACCACCGAAAATCGAAACCAAAGCGTTCAGCTCACGATTTATTCTTGCCTTTGTCATCAATGCAAGCAAGACTTAAAATTAAAACATGAACCAATAGCTACTAAATTATGCATTCGTAATGCCGGCGTTCGACCTTCACCTGGCAAATTTCTTTCTTTTTTTTAATTTTCACACTTTCACACCGATTTTTCCCAGGTAAAACCCAAACTTTGCATGGATTCAAATACCTTATATATAAAGTTTCATATCTGTAGACCAAAAACTCTAGGAGGAGTTTGGGAGGTAAAATTTGTTAAACAAAAATATATACGTATACATGAATATATATATATGGAAACAGTTTTGTGTTTACTATAAACTTTTTACGCAAATATTATGCAAGTATAAATTATGTAGAATATCTGCATTAATATAATTACACGTAATAGTGAACTAAAGATGATTATCCCATTAGAAAATCGAAGCAACTAAAAGGGAATTAATTAAAATGAATGTTTAAAAGAATATGCAAATTAGCTAGATTGTTTGCGAGTGAATGCCATTCCACAACCCATATTTAAGAAAGTTGTATTTTCTTTTTAAATAAATAGAAAAGAGAGATTTTAATATGAATATCAATACACACAAAAAAAGCGAAGTTATAGGATTATATATATATATATATATATATATATATATATATATATAGTCATCCACATACATTACTGTTTCGCTGTTTCACAGTTCATCAGTGCGGCTAGACAGGCAACTACCTCAAGCCAGGATTGAAACCCGACCGTTTGTACGGCAGTCAAGGCTCCTAACCATTACGCTATTGGCGGCTGCTTGAACGAGTAGTGAGTT